>NW_010168154.1:0-9884 GCF_000695765.1 Mesitornis unicolor | reverse complement strand
CCAGCGGGGGGGCCAGGGCTGCCAGCACCGCTGGGGCTGCGATGCGGCTGCAATGCCGATGTGTATTGTCGCCGTGTCACCAGGCTCAGATACCCTTCCAACTCTTCAGCAGAGAACCTCATGTACGTACCTCCATTTCAGTTCAAGAGGCTTCAAAAAGCAGTTAGAAGATTTTTTAATTGGTGCTATAAAAATGGGGTCACTGCTAAGTCATCATGATTTCCTTTAAGTCCCAGCCTTAAGACTTGTCCTCCTTGAATGTTAAACTTTCTTTGCTCGGTAGGCAGGCAAGCAGGCTGTCTTTCAAGCCAAAAAAGCCCGGTTGTTTTTGTGCACACTCACACATGACCTATTGTGACTATTTGTGACGTTTTCAATGATGCCCCAGGAGCCACAATGCCTGCGATTCACTGCCACCTGGAGGAGTTCAGGTTAAGCTGGAAGAGCATCTCAACCTCCAGTTATGTTTTCACTTTTCAGAATGACTTTCAGATCTCATTTGGCACCCCTGACAGAGAAATTAGACTGTAAGCTAGGTTTAAATATAAATAAAAGTGTATGTATATGTGCCTGCGTGTGTGTTTAAACCAGGGCTTATTAAGGAAAAAAAGAATTGATATAAATAAAATATGACTTCTCCTCTTAGGAAAACATGTTCACATTGCTTTATTACCTTAATCATGTAGTGCAAACACAGCTGGAATTCTTTCTTTATTCCTCCACTTTTTAAATTTTTAAATATACCTATTAATTTTATTATTATAAATAATACTCGTGAGAGATGTAAAAGTTTTAACGTTTTATAAACTGTGCTGTATTTCTGTTTACTTAGCCATTTACAAATTCAAGCAATTTTAACAAGCACTAAAGCTCTATTGTGTCTTTATGTTCTTGAATATTCAGGTTGCAATATCAAACCTCTGTCTAGCTAATAATTGTGAAAAAAGCCCATAGTGTTTTCTGGGATTTTATTAGACTTTCCTATAAAAAATATTTCCTCAGCATTCCAGAGATATTGAGAGTAGTGAGTCACATCCAATAAAAAAATCTCCTCCTATTTTCTCTGATATTTTGCCAATTAAATGAAGTTTCTGTTCTGATGGTATAAGGCTGTGTATGCACTCCTAAAGTGCTTTTTAAAGAATGTATTTACTTAGTAAATATTACTGAGTTCCAAGAGCAGTTTATAATTCAAATCATGGACTGGATACACACTGATTCTTAGTTTTTAAGTAAGATTTTAAACATTAAAAACAATTTAGCGCTCTAGTCAACAAAGTGCAAATGCCTCCAGCCGAGCACCCTGGGAGACATCTCAGATAAGCTGTGCAATGATTTGGCCAAAATCCACCTGAGGCTTGTACACCTCTTTAAATAAACCTTTGGCACAGCATAACAAGTCTCTCTTTGGCTTATCTCCCATTTCACATATAAGGTGCCAATAGGAAGGGAGATGGAAATTCATTTTGATGCACACCTATATCTTACTATTTTGCCATCATGGCCACACTTCAGCTGCTTTGGTCTGCAGTTTCAGTCTGTAGCATGCACCTGCACACTGAACACAGCTCCAAAGTTGCCAACACAAAGTTATTCAGCCTCACATCCATCCACACATCCTCGCCCCCAGCGCACATCCCAAGGTGCACGAGATATTTTGGAAAGAAAGTTATAATGGAGCTACAATACTTGCAGGATTAAACCCCACCAGTCTTTAAGAGAATTGAGCTCTGACTCATACAAGAGCAAATAGTCCAATCTACCAGACTTTCTTCCTTCTGGCTGCATTAAATGTATCTATTACAAGAGCTAACTGTTCAGACTGGAGGTCTCTTTTAGGCATTTTGTCCATAAAGAATCAGCAACTGTAGCAGTGAAGAAGAGATCATTCAAAGCTAAAAAGAGGTTATTTGACCTAAGACAGAAATTCAAAACATGCCCAATTTTCCAATATAGAAAAAAAATCCCTCTCTTGCAAACCAAAGTTTACATTAAAGTAATATAAATAACTTTTGCTGTTACATTTTGTATAGAATTAATCAACATGTTATTCAAACTAAATAGTAATATTTTATTTTAAATCTCTCAAGCCTAATATAGGTTAATATTTTATTATTTAGTTTAGAGCTATATGGCCTGATAAATTATCCGTTTGCACATGAGGATTAGATCTTTTTAAGCATGACTATTATTATAGTGCTCTTCATCATATCAACTAACCTCAGACTTGACTGGAAAGTTAGAAATGGGTTGGTAAACTCATTGTAAAAAAGACTCATGAAAAAAGATTTTCAAGATTCATTTGGTTAAAATGTTTTAAAGGATTTCTAAAATGTAATGAAAGGTAATGAAAATTCAGTTTCAAATTTCTCTACAAGCAACTAAATTTACAATCTGGATTTAAAAATTGTTGAACACTCCCTCAGTTCAGAAGAAAGCTTATTAAAAATATATCCCAGCAAATTAAAGCAGCCTTCCATCCCTTAATTAGGAATTTCCTGGTATATTTTCTGTTAAAATTTTAACAGAGATTGTTGAAATCTTTATGATTAACAGGTCAATTATAATATCTCCTCCACATAAACAGGTCTTACTGCTTGTTTTTCACCTAAAATAATTTCTCTCAAGATCTTTCCTTTTTTATAGATAAACCATTACTCTATATATTTTTGCCATATTTTGACAAGATTTTTCTTTAATTCCTCATATCATGGGCTTTGTCTTCCTCTTTCCTTTCTGGAAAACTTTCAGGGCTTTTTCTCTACTCCAGGATTTTGGGTTTTGCATTTGTTTGTTTCATACACTTTTAATATCTGGTTGGATTTGCTCCTCGACTGTTTTTCTTTTCCCACATTTTTTTTCTATTTACTGTTTTCCCATATTTATCTTCCCAGTCATTCTCTGAAGCTGTCCTTACTTGTAATCATTTGACTTAATCTTGGGGAATTATGAACACTTGCAATTTGCCATTAGGGCAGAAGGACTCAAGAGTTATATTTAAGGTTAGTAAAATAACTTCTACCTTATGATGACAAATAGGCCAGGGAGGGACTGTTGCCACTCACCTGGAACTGGGGTGACTGACCTTTCCCCCCTCCTGCTCCTTCACATTTTAAGCAGATGTCCTCATCTTAAGTCATGACTGAAGAAAGACATAGCATGAAGTGCCTTCACACAAATTTAAATATATGATGCAAAAGTTAAAATATGTTCTCCAGTGGAGAAGCCTCCAATCACTTCCCCCCCACTCACTTCCTAATGGAGAGATTGTGCATCAGACAGCTGAAAACATGAAAGGGCTGGGGAATTTCTTGAGGTTAGACTTTCTACCAGTAGATCAATTATGGGAGTGAGGGGATAATAGGTGAGTTTTTTAGTTTCTTTTGTGGGGGGCAGGGAAAGCATGTACAAAATGTTATTACCTAAGTGGAATGCTGTTACCTAGAGCTAAATTTAGCAGAATATTAGACTTAATTGCTCTTTGGAAAATTTCTAAGGGAGCTCAGATAACCACAAGCAGTTCTTTGGCTTACTAATATTTCATCCTCGTGGGAGGACATTGTTAAAGTATGCAGGCAGGGGACCCCGGCCTGAGGTTTAATGAACAGAAAATGAGAAACTATTGAGCTGAAATTGCTGGACATAATAAATAACAAAGTGAGAAGCTGACAAAAGTTACAGATAGAGCTGTGAGGAATGATCAGCTTTCACAGACTGTTAAGGGAGAGTTATGTGAGAAATGGGTGGTCTTCACAGATAATTAGAAGGGAGCACTGAGGACCTTTTGGGGAGTACAACCTTGTGTTGACAGCAGTACTTATGTAAGCGTATCAATAATACCAATCACTATTATCGAGATAATCATATTAGTAATACTGGTAAGTTGTACTATATAGAGCTGATGTTACCTAAAGAAAAGTACTAGAAACATGAAGTTTTGGTACAGATATAGCAAAGTCACTTGGGAAAAGTGTAACTATGGTTGGGCTTTTTACTTGGATGGAGATTATAAGAGCAAAGAAGTCAAGGGATGGAGTCAAGGCATTTGGGGGAAGAACAAGAATTGAAAAATGGAGAGAAAGGAGGACAAAAGGGTCTAGTCCAGTGTAATTGATCATAAGCATGCCTTTATAATACTTGTTTGTTCCTATGGCTATAATACACTGTACATGTGTGTGTGTGTATTTATATCATTTAAACATAAAGTTAACCCATCTAGGAGGAAACACACTTCACAAAATCTTGAGCAGGCAAAACTAGATTGCATTTTATAGGTTTGATAGAAAGCATGTCTCCTGATGCAAGAGCATCTGTAGGACAGGCAGTGATTTACAAACAGGAAAATTAGAAATGCAGGTTCAACAACCTGTATGTGTTTAGCCTGCATTAATAGTTGATATTAGGCACCATGTCTTGGACGTAAGTTTCATATACAGGTTCAACTTTTTATTGACTTGATTTATGTATTGCATAAAACTAGTAATCTCCCAGTAGAAAGGGCATTTTTTAAATTCTTATGTTAAGAACTGTTTCATTTCCTTTTAAACACAGGTACCTTATAGGAAGTTTTTAACTGCTGTTTCTGTTACATGAATTTCCTGATATAGGCTTAAAATTTATATATTTTAAAGCATTGTCTAAGTTTAAATCTCTTGTCGTCATGAGAAGTCTTCAAAACATTTAAAAAGGGTTTTGAAAATATTTTAGACTTGTAAATATGGTTGTTGATATCAAGGAGAGGCAGGAGATTATTTTTGTACTTTTACTCTATGGTGATATGATTTTACTAAGACAAGTTGATTCCTGTAATCTTTAAGCCCCTAATGTGTGGAAGCAAGACTGCTGAAATATTGGGAAATTTTAATCAGGTCTGAACACAGGTTAATCAAAATTCTCACTGTGTATTGTGTATCCCTCAATTTTGGCTGTACTTAAGAACCTTGAATAATGAAATTACAGTTCCACATTCTAATATATTCCACCTAGAATGCAGTGGAAAGGCTGAAGGACTAGTTACTAACTGTAAATTAGGGAATCCATATCAGCTGCATTCTCAGACTAAACTTGATACAACGCAGCTGAGGCTTTGTTTTGTATTTAATTCAGTGCTATAAATTATAAACTCCTCTTAGCAAGTTTGTTACAGCACTCTCAATTCTGGTTAATTTGGGTTTCTTGAAAGACAATCATGTTCATTTTAAAGAAACTAGCAAAAGATTGACTGCTTAGATGTCTGTAGTTATCATGTATTGAAGTTTTCATAAACTACATCTTGTAACATCAAAGAAGATTCTCTGTGCTTGGAGGAATACTGAGGCAGAAAGTAAGATTTCCCAGGAAGATAAATCTAAATTACAGTAGAGCCAGGGTATTATTAAGAGTTCATAAACTTTAATATTTTTTATATATTATGAATCTAGTCAAGTTTTAGAATTATTAGTGTCTTTTTATGAGTTAGGTACTTTAAAATCTGCTGATTAACAGCAGCTCTCTCTTAAGCAGAGCTAGGCTCCATGAGTGGAACTATTTCAAAGACATTGTATTGCTTACGTTTCACACAAGGCCTATCTGAGGCCACAGTAAAGTCTGCAGTAATGAAAGCTGCTCTAGTCCTAATATACGCAAACTAGATCATCTGAACAATTAAATTATCAGGTTTTCTAATTATTTCAACTATTCAATTAGTTTGTAGAAGCCAGTGAGTTTCAATACAACACCTCTCCACCATTCAGTGGATCTAACACCATTAGTTCACTTAAGATAAGATCACCATGAATTCCATCATGTTTATGGCTATAGAAAATTCCAAGCTTTTTTTTTTTTGTAATATGGATACAAAAGTCAGACTGTTATCTAAAGAGTGTTTGTATTTCCTGAGCTTCTAACTAGCCTGATGTTAAAGCAGAGTCTTTTCCACAGGAGCCCTTAACAAATAAAAATAAATTTGCAAATGTCTTGAACTTCATCTCATTATTTTAAATGCTTACTACATCTTCAACAGTTATTAAACTTCTAAAAGGTGTCTGTGTATATGTAAATCTGAAGCAGAAATAGATACTGGGGAAACATACACAGACTCATTTGCTGAACAGTCTCTCTTACTAACTCAGTTTTTCATCTTTATAAAATGCATTGACATGCATGAACGTGCACACAATTCCTGGACATGCTTATACATGTGTGTATAAGAATACAGATATTCTTGTTTAGCACTAGTTATTAGATCAAGATCAAATGATTAATGGGATGACCCAACAGAAAAGCTTTTGAAACTTTTGACTGAATATGAGAAAGATCACAAACTTACAAAACCATCTTATGTTGTCATTGGAAACAGAGAATATTATTCTAGTTTCTTAAAAATATGGCGTAAAGATAACACAGAGGGTGTCTTTGAGACTTAGTACTCTAGAGAAGCATCAGCATACATAGGGCTTATCTAGGTCTTTCTTTTGACCTTTTCATTGAGAATTATTCTAACAAAGGTTGTATTATTTAACTTTTCCATTACTCATTTTCTTAATGTGAGTCAAAATAACATTATATCTATTTGAAGAATCTGTATTTGTAATAGCTGTGGTAGTGCTTGACCTGGATCTCTTGGGTGTAAAGCTTGTAAAGCACCTTTCAGATCTAAGAGCTATGTTTCTGCCAACCACAAGTAGAAATACAGCCAATGATCTCATTCAATTTCTATGTGATATTCTTTTCACAGTGAAGAACCATTACAAAATGTAGCACATTATTTACGACTGACAGTCTCTGGTTAGAAAAGTCTCAGGGCTAGGATAAGAACAGGTGATGAAGGTCAGGACTGAAATACATTCATTTTTCAGGATGCAATAGAAAGTTTGAACTTCATTTACTAAGGAGTGTGGGTCACTGACTTTGCCCATTCTGAACACTGACACCCAGTATGTGTCAATCAGATTGCAGTGCAAGGAATGCTAATAGAATCTGCTTTATATCCAATGATAGTGCTCCTTCATTTGCAAGAATGTTGAATTAATTCAAACAATGAGAACACAGAGAATAAAAAAGCATCTTTTTTTATCTATTTCATTTTCTCCCAGAGCTATTCATATCAGCATCACCTAGGATACCAAGGAAAGATGCATCTGCTCATAGTTCTAGCTCAGTCCAGAAGTTTGGAGGCAAAGATTGTCTCCTCTTCCAGGCTTGCAAATGGGAATTTCAATTTGTTTTGGTTTGGTGTTTTTTGTTGGGTTTGGATTTTTTTTTTGTGGTCATTTGCTTTTTTCACTCATCATTCGATCAAAGCATCAGATTTAAAGGAAGCAGGTGACAGCACATACTGAAGAAGTGCTCTATCAGTAGAGTCATATGCGACTCCTCCATAAGGAAAGCGCTCTATTTCAAAGAACTTAAGTAAATTCTGTGGGCTTCAACACAGAGCGTATGTTCAAATTCGCTGTCATTCAAACTGTAGTATGGGGGGTTTTTTTGTTTATTTTGTGTTTTTGTTTGTTTGTTTGGTTTGGTTTTCTTCTTTTTTTTTAAGAAAGACATATTATGATGTTAAATGCTAGGGGAGGCCTCTGAAGTCTTTATCTTGGCATGGTAACAGTGTATATTTCCTTAAGAATCTTGTCTTATTGCTTGCTTCAGTGAAGTGAACTTTTGCAAGCAAATTATTGTAAAAAACAAAATACTTCTTTTCGTCTTACATCCCCTAAGTAGAGTGACAGTCAACATGGTTTTTTGGAGGTGAGTTTGGGCTGGAACTCAAGATATTGAGGCTTCTATTTGTTATTTGTGACCATGAGGGTTCAAAGATGTGGATCACTATGTAAATAGTTGATATTTGTATGAAATTATAACGTTCTTCAGTGTATATAGAAAAGTAAATACCTCAATATTTTTCAAATGCGAAGCAGAAATAAACTTCACTTTTGTTCTTTTTTTGTGTGTTTTTTAAATGAACAGTCTAGAATCCCCTAAGATTAAGCTTACAACTTTTATTCGCTCTTAAACTCTTGCTTTTTTAAACAACAGAAAAAGAATGATATTTTAATATAAAGTCCATCAGAAAACCATGAGGAAAAACTTTTTCATGAGGAAAAACTTTTTTACTGTAAGGGTTACAGAACACTGGACCAGGCTGCCCAGTGAAGTTGTGGAGTCTCCTTCTCTGGAGACATTCAAAACCAACCTGAAAGCGTTCCTGTGTGACCTAGTTTAGGTGATCCTGCTCTGGCAGGGGTGTTGGACTGGATGATCTTTCAAGGTCCCTTCCAACTCCTGAGATTCTGTGATTCTGTGATTCTGTGAAAACCAGAAATATTAAAAGAAATATGACAAAAACCCATGGCTTTAAACTGTATTCAGACCAGACAAATTGATATACTAGTTTTGCAGTAATTCAGCCAAAGCTGCACAGTCAACACCAAAGAGATCTAAATATGTGGCAGATACTATTTTTGTCACTTTTTTTTTTCAAAATATTCCTTTACTTTGATAATATGCCTTATGCAAATAATATGCCTATAGGGACTACAAATAAGAGTCTTATATGTTTTATAACCCTTATTTTGGTATAAGCAATGTTTTTCTTCTGGTGCTTAATAACAACTTCTTATTGCGTATCAAGCCAAAGAATAACCTGTGTTTTAAAATAAATTTCATGTCATAGACTCAAAATTTCTAAGTTCTGTTGCTTTCAATAACAGCTTGTGTTTACATATAAATTTAAAAATAATATATCCTAGTGTTCATTGAGCCCCGATAGTTCTTGAAATAACGTACTCCTTCTACTCCAAAGAATGTTAAATCATGAGTAAGAAAAACTTACAGCCTAAGCATTTACCTTTTCTAGGTTAGAAATACATTATATAGTATATTAACTCAAATAAGAGTTTCATTTCCTCTGAAGTGACTAAACAGAGCCTTTCATTCACTCTGCTAAGTGGTGAAGATTAAACTCCTGTGGAAGTAAATCTTGAGAGGTACAGATATTTTCTCTTGGTAGTGAGATTTCTGGTGGAGGGGGTAATGTTTTTATTTTTTCTGTGTCTTCATTAAGCTTTTTGACATTACAGTTCTATGTAATTTAATTTAAAAACTACAAAAATACAGAATATGGACAGAAAATATGCAAACTAAGACAATGCAATGCAATGGTAAATTATAAACTTCATAAACACAATCAAAATATCTCCAGTTCTTATTTCTCAGTTACAAGCTTGGACTTTTTATCTGTGCAACAACTGAAATTCTGACAATACATATACTTGCAACTTTAATGAGATAAGTAAAACAATCTGCTATGATGGAAATCACTAAAAGGCAGTTCTGAAGGGCAAAGGAGTCCAGGAAGGCTGGACACTCTTCAAGAAGAAAATCTTAAATGCGCAAGAACAGGCTGTCCCCGTGCATCAGAAAAAGAGCTGGTGGGAAAGAAGACCGGCCTGGCTGAACAGAGAGCTCTGGCTAGAGCTCAGGAAAAAGAAGAGAGCTTATGATCTTTGGAAGAAGGGGCAGGCATCTCAGGAGGAGTACAAGGCTACCATGAGTCTGTTCAGGAAGAAAATTAGAAGGGCCAAAACTCAGCTGGAACTTAATCTAGCTAGTGCTGTTAAAGACAATTAAAAAGGTTTCTATTAATACATTAGCAACAAAAGGAGGACTAAGAAGAGTCTCCTCCCTCTAGTAAATGTGAGGGGAAACATAGTGACCAGGGATGAGGAAAAGGCTGAAGTACTTAATGTCTTCTTTGCCTCAGTCTTTAGTAGAAGAACCAGCAGTACGCTGGGTACCCAGTCCCCTGAGCGGAGGGACAGGAGTGGAGAGCACAGTGAAGCCCCTATAATCCATGAGGAAATGGTTAGTGACATACTACACCACTTAGATATACACAAGTCTAT
>NW_010168153.1:0-3719 GCF_000695765.1 Mesitornis unicolor | reverse complement strand
TCCACCAGTACCCCCAGTCCTTTCCAGCACATCATCTCCTGCAGTCATCTCCTTCTCCTTAATTTACTTTAAATTGTGTGAAGCTCTTCCCTGGCGTCAATCTGGCTTCTGGAGTTGGAGACAAGAAGCCAGTTATGAGCGAGAATGGGACGTGCAGCTGCTCCGCCCCTTTGCAGGGGAACCCCTGGCATGGGAGGCAGCAGAGGGGTCCTCTCCAGTGCCCTTCACTGGCAGATCTCCATTAGTGACAGTTTCTGCTCAATTTAGCCATATAAACGGCTAAGGAAGCACCAAGCACAGTGATTCTCACGCTTATTTTCTCTCACTGAGCCACAGTCAAATGGACTGAGTAGAAATTTTGCCTTTTTCTTTTTTTTTCCCAAAACCCCCCGCCAACTGCAATAATAACAATGACTTGGCCACAGTCGCAGCTTCACTCTGGTCTCAGACACTTGCAGTGGGGAGTAGGGGCTGCAGTGGGGACACCCCCAGTCCACCCCACTGCTGCCCGGGGTGCCTTCCTCAGGGGATAGGGAGGAATTTCTGGTAAAAAGAGCTGTTCCCCTGAGTGGTTGGACTCAGTTTTAGGGTTGGACTCGATCACAAAGTCTTTTCCATCCAAATGACTCTGTGCTCCTGTAGCGGATTTGCAGCCCCTGCACTGGAGCGCACCTGCATCATCAGAGGAACAGAATTGTCCATGAGTTGCTACTGGAAAGGACCCAGAGGATGTTTTTGGGGAGTTGTAAGGGTTCAGGAGCCTGTTTGAGTTTTATCATGCAAGGCACCCAAACCGAGAGCAACCCCAAGCACTGAGGTGCTCCACAAGGGTTTGCCGCTGCCTCCTCCCCGGTGCCTCGGGCACGGTTCAGACGGTCCCAGGGCAGAAACTCACCCTCACTTCCACCATGACCCCAAAATCCGGCTCTGGAAAACGGAGCATTGGTCCCGGCCTAGGGGAAGACTGTGCTTTACTGGGATGAGCACCTGGTCCCCCCCAGGACCTTAAACACAAGAGCTGCAGCAGCAACCTCAGCTTCTGCACCGCTGGGAGCAGCGCTGATCTTATCCAAAAACCCACCCAGACCTTCTCTGAGCGCCGGGCAGCAACACTTCAGGAAGATCAGATGTTATCGGGAATAAAACAAAGCTGAAAATGGAGTGTGTCTTTATCCCTGGTCTCCACACATCAGGATGAGGCGCAGAGTCCACCTGCGGGCTGAGGGGTTTTCTATTTTGTTTAAACCTTTCCCTCCGGTCCCCCCTCCTCTCACTGCACCCACCCCATCCTCTCTGTCCCCATGGATGGGGACCCTTCCCCTGGCCATACCCCATCAGGTGGCCGTGCCGAGGGTCCATCGGTGGCCATGGTGGCTCAGGGGCACCCCCAATGCAAGTGGGCGCCTGGGATGCTTCACCACACAGCAAGGAAAAATTGGCAAGGGGAACAGGCAGTTTCATAGGTGAGCAAATAATTCTGATGGGAGCAGCTCAAGAGTTTGAAGAGCGGGAGCCCTTTCTGCTTCGTACACCGCATGGAGGGGATCCCAGGGCTGAGGACAGCGCTGTCCTCCATGGGGGATGGCTCTGGCTGTGCCAAGCGCCACGGGAGCTGCCGGGGTGGCTCTGGAGGGGACGAGCATTGGTGACGGGGTCAGGGTCTGCTTGCAGCACCTGTGTCTGGTGTTACTGCGAGGAAAACCTCGTCTGGCCATGCACTGAAACACTGAGACATAAATCAGAGCGAGCCGAGCGCCTGAAGCAGCCGATGCAGGAGCAGCTGTAGGTGTAAAACGGGAGCCGGTCTGGTGAGAGGCTGACTGGTTTGAGCTCTGCATGTGTCTGGGGGACGTGGGGGCTCCTGAAACAGAAGTTGAGGATTAAGGTGTTGGGATGTGGAGAGAAACGAAACTCAAAGGACATTTCCAGCCTGCTTTTATTCCAGAAAATCATTCCCAGCTTCTCCATCAGGGACATTTCCAAACACCTCTCATTTAGATTTCTGACTTTCCTCCCTTTCTGCTGCCATCTGCAGCATTGTGCAAACGTCGACAGTGGGAAACATCAGCAGCGAAGCAGCCGTGAGCCCCACAGCGCCCTCAGCTCCGCTCTCCTCCTCCTCCTCAGCCTTCCCTGCTGGAAGCTGTCCCTGTGCAGCCCCAATGGGCCCTGGAGGACCCCAGCCTGTGGAGACAGTCCCTGCATCACCTCCCTGGAGCCTCAGAGAGGAAGGAGCTGGTGGCCCTTTTGCTCCTCTCTCTCACACCCCATCATTTCTGCCTCAGTTTCCCTTTTCAGCTCAGCAGCTGCCAGTTTCCAAAGCTCCTCCAGTCAGGAAAGAGATTAACCCAGGAACCTCTGGTTCGAGGCTCCCAGCCCCTGTTTAGGGACACAACTGGGACACCAGGGCGCTGTGTTGGGACCTTCATGGGTCCAGAGCGCCCCTGGGTGCCAAAAGCTGGGCACACCCTGCGGCAGCATCCAGGTTCTGGAGAAGGAGGGGGGGATCCTGCAGCTGAGGAACGGCCTCAAATCAGCTCCGTCCCAATGTTTCAGGGGAAGCTGCGTCCCAAAGTGCCCCTGCCATGTCCGGGCTCCTTGGCTGTTAAAACTTTGGGTGTTATTTAGGACTTGCCAAATCCCCCTCCCCAAATCCTTCTTTCTGCACAGCTGTAATGTGCTGAGGGACCTGCCCTTGATCTGGCTCTGGGGTATTTTAAAATTTAAAACCCAAAAGCTTGCACCTGCTTTTAAAACAGGAAACAACTTTCCCTGCTTCCATTGTAGAGAAACAGTTCGCAGCTCCCCTGACTCTCCAAAAAATTACAGAAAGCCCCTTAAAGAAAACTTTCTCCCAGTTTACAAGTGGCACAGCCTCACCAAAGGGGTGACCACAGCCCCTCATTGGAGACACCCAGCAGAGCTCTGCTCACAGGGGTCTGCTCAACGCGCTCCCCCAGCTGCTCGCACGGGTCCAGCCCTGCAGGGAGGCAGCCTTCCTCCTCCTCCATCAGCCTCCTCCTCCATCAGCCTCCTCCTCCATCACCCTTCCTCCTACATCAACCTTCCCAACTGATCAGGTTAGAAAAATAGGTTTAAAATACACAAAAATGCATTAAAAACTTCTATGGTTTCCACAATCTTTAGGCTTGCTCTTAAAGCCCAGGAAATGTCCTGTTTCTTGGTTCGTATTCCAACAACCTCACCTGCATATGCCAAGTCTTACAGACGGGTTTCAGAAAATCTTTCTCTTAAAAATCAGGAGAAAAAAACCATCCAACAGTTGTAGGAGTTGGCCTACAGGATTTCCACCCCCACTGATGGATCTGCAAACCGTACTCTCAGTTTATAAATCTGCATCAAGTTTTATTAACCCCCTGCAGATTTACAGATCCTATTAGTGATTTATAAATCACTCCTGTCCACCCTGAAGGAAGAGTCCTGATTTATAAAGCTGCCTGTTCTGCTCAGGCACAAGGCCGTGTCACGATAAATAACTCGCGAATAAACGAGTTCCCATTCTTTTTAATCTCAGCCACACACAGTCTGAGCTGTCTGCTGTGACGAGGCAGCGTCTGATGAAGAAGGAGGTCACCACAGGGAATCTTTCTCCCCGGGGAAGTCCAAGTATTGCAAAAGTATTTGACAGACAGATACATACACACACGGATGTAGGTGTAGATGTAGCTGTAGATGATGTAGATGTAGATGTAGATGTA
>NW_010168152.1:0-30385 GCF_000695765.1 Mesitornis unicolor | reverse complement strand
CTCTCATCAAGGTCATTTATGAAGAGATTGATTGAATGCTCACTTCAGTTACAATTCCATGTCACCAAAAGTTTTTTCTGGGAGTTTCCTGAGATTTCTGAACAGATGTTCTCACATTACGGACTCCGATCATACAGTATAGTTTTAAAAAAGTCTGCACACTAGTGATGCGTCTTCATTAAAACCTGAAATTGCTTGTAAGGGCACAAGGTAAGCAGCTAAGAAAAAAGAAGGTCAACATAGGGAGGTACTGATCAGAGTGATCAATCATCTTCACAGAGTGCCTGGTGGGATGCAACCCCATTCTGCTTGGACCCTGGGTTTCTCCCCATCTGTCCAAGATGTGGGTTTTCAGCCCAACCAAGTGCACCTTCACTTGCTTTAAACTCTCTGGCCCTTCACACCACCCTCTGAAAACCTTAAGAAGTCACTGCAGGAAAATACCACAGTGGCATCGCAATTCCTTTCCTAGGAAGTGGTGAAACCACAGTTTCTTTCCTACTTCCTCCTAGAGTCCCTCTGTCAGCTTTGCTAGGCCCCCTGTTCCACCTCCCATGGCAGGTTTAATCTCTAGAGGTTTTGGATGAAGATGAAAATAATTTCCTTCAATCTCACTCCTCAACTTATGCATGAAAAAACTGATTGTTGTACTATTTATTTGTAACCTCTTTGAAGGTTTATGTGCCATTACACCTTCTCTTCTCTAAACTAGGCAACCCTAGTTGTCTACAGGACACAGGTAATATTTTCTTATTATCTTGTGGCTCTTGTCTGACTCCGTCTTTCACAAAGTGAAGAATCTAATGTGTATTCCTGCCAAGGCCTCCCCATCTCCAAGTAGGAAATTTTACGAATTTGTCCCCAGATGAATCTATTTAGTTTAAAGTGTCTTCTCTCACTATTAACACCTCCTTCAAGCTCTCCTAGAAATGCTGGCATGAAATCAGGCCTCTGACAGTGCATTTCAACTTGTTTGCTTTTCTGGAGGGAAAGAAGCCATTGCTGTTTGCTGAAAAGAGATGAAATGCACTCACTCTTCACCAAAATAGGGCCACTTATAGATGCCCAGAAAAAAAAATGCCACAGTAGTTTTAATGACTAATGGGAGGTAAATATCACTGGCAAATCCATCCCAATTTCTAAAGGGATGTCTCCTCTGGCTGCAAAAATCTAATTCTCATGACCATTTCCTTGTGTCCTTTTTTGTGGGCAAGCGGCTGGTCCCAAATAGCCGGCAGAAATGCCATTCCTGTGCCGCTGCAGGAGTGAATGTGCCGTATGAAACCTGCGGCCAGCATGAGGAAGGGAAAGGAGTATCCTGTAAAGAACATCGAATAATGATGACTAATGATCCATTTCCTACCTACATGATATATCCGTAGACATTATCTGATTGACTTGTGTCCTTTCAGCTTCCCTTTTAAAACAAATGTGTTTTAGAGCCACAGAAGCCACTGGACTGACCCAGGGACAATGTGTGTTACAGTATTTTTCTTCTTAAAGCTCTATTAAAATAATCAGCAAAATACAGTCTTCCCCACTTCAGAAATTACTGTCTAGAAGTAAAAGCTAATAATTTCTATTTCTGTGTTTGCTTCTAGGTAGTAAGAGGCCTATAACCTTGTTGATATTGCCCTGTGCCACAGACACAAAATGTCTTTAATTATGGAAATGGGATGATTAAATTCATTTCCACAAGCACTTAGTTTCCTGTCTGTTGTTCCCATTTCACACATACAGAAAGCCTTCTGCGCCTGTCACCTGATCTGTTTTTTTGGTCAGTGCTGGATCAGTTTGTCTAATAAAAAGTAACATCTTTCCCAGTAAACTTTGCATTGTTAATCATCAGCAAAGTCATGCTGAGGTAACACAGCAACAGATCCAATCAAACCTGATTCTGTGAAAGAAAGCCAACCAGTGGGATACGCCACACATATGTTTAATATATATGGAAATGTACCAAAGAGCCAGAAGGAAGAATGTCAATTTTCTTTTGTCTTACATATGAAAATGAAGATCTTTCAGACATAAGATTCAGAATTTATGGATGGCTAGCTTGAATTTGGCATTGGAGAGGGAGAGTCGGCAGAGAATGGGAAAATTCTTTTTCAAAACTGAATGAGTTAAAATGTTCCCTTAAATACTGTTTGCAAAATAGAAAAATGTAATGACTATTGTATGTCTATATGCTCATTTTTGATATATTATTGCTCATGTTTAAAACAGTTTTCAGAATAGAAGTACACATTAACTGTACACAGGCATAAAAACTGCCAAGAGTGAAAAGGTAACACAGGAGAAAAAAATAGTGGAAGAATTTGCAAGACAAGAAAAATAAGAAAAAAGGAAGTTTTCTCCTCTTGCAGATGGTAAATAAGATAAAGATGGTAAATAATCTAAAGAACAGCTGAGAAATAACAATCCTTGCTTCTGTTTTTACAGAACTTTGGTATTTTTCCCCCTGGAAGCTCCAGATGCCTTGGGAGGCTCCCAACAGCCTCCCCAGGGCATGGATCTGCCAGGCTCAAGTGTCTGAGCTCTGCAAACACACCCACATCCAGCTCTCCCTTCTATGAGACTTGAGCGGGATATCAGAGATCACATACGAGCTTAATAACGCACAGGTATATTTTATGCATCATTGTTATTCTGCAGCTTCAGGAAACCTTTTGGCTTGGGAAGTCACACCAAATATCCCCAAAGACCTTTTTCTGTTTCTGTAAGTAAACCGACCTACTAAGAGAAGGATAATCTAGGGATGGGCCAGAGTCCTAAGTGTAAACCAGCTCTAGGAGAGGTACACAGTTCAACGAATTGGTTTCTGCTGGTTCCTCAGGGGTTACCGCTTACTGCCCTGTGAAAGGAGTTATGGGGAACATACCATCTCGTCGAACCATTTGATTTCTATTTCGAGCCATGGCATTTTGTCAGCTGACTAAGAATTTATGCCATGTCAGACAAATGTTATCAGATCCAAACAACTGATGATCAACCTCTTTCCAGACCAGTTTTGGAAGAAAATCCTAAAGCTCATAATCTTTGTCAAAACCTTCCTCTGGGGACCAAAGGACAAACTTCAGACAAACCTATTTTTCTCCAGTCTTCTCTTAAAAAGGCTGCATTTTGTCTGGAGTGGCTGTCTATGACCACCAGCGTTTGAACACAAGAGGATGGCTGCAGTTTTGAGCTTCTGTTGTCTGCATGAAGTCCAGCTTCACAGCAGTATTGAAGAGTTATTTTCCTTCAGACCCCGTACACTGTAAACTGCAAAATACTGAGAAATCACTGTCTGCTCCTGCTCCTGCCCCTATTAACAGAAGTTTTGCTGCTCTTCTCTGTGACAGCAAAATCTGTCTGGAAATGTGCAAATTTCAGATACACCTGGACATACAGGATTTATCCCTGAGTTGAAGTGATAGATACTTCTACAGTGGCACAGAACTCGTTGCCTCAGACATCACATTCACAAATGACCAAAGTAAGTAGTGAAATAAACATGTACATTTTACATTTTCTACTTGTAAAGCATTTCCACTTCCTAATAGCAGATTTGATCATCTTCCCACTGGCAACAATAGCATGTTTGTTATTATTTCAAGATGAAATAGCGTTAAACATTTGCACATGTGTATGTGTGTGCACACATGTAGTCAGGCTTTTGCTCTGAACAAAAAAAGAGATGTATGTGGCAGTAAGATGTTCAGTCACAAGTCTTCTACCTTGCCAAAGTATTTTAGCTATGTTCATGAGACTGTTTAATCTTATACAAGGTAACACTGTCTTTTCTCCAAGAATCTATTGCTGTATTTTAGTTACACATCCAGACTTTCAATAAGCAACACAGGACCTACAAGGTAACCTGCACAACTGCTCCCAGGAAAGGTCATGCCCCATATGTAACCCTTTGAATACCTACACACTGGGCTCAGCAGTTGTACTGAATATCGGTGAGATATTTCACAATGACATTTAAGGTCATATGTATTTTCATGCTTAGGAGCTAATCCCATTATCAGATTTCTAAGAAATACAAAAGCACTTCCTCAAGGCTCCTCTGTTCTCTGTCTATTATTTGGCTGCAGGGGAAGATGATTCCTGTCATAGATACCGGAGATAAGGAAAAGCTTCTCCTGGGAGAAAACATAGCTGCGAGACAGTCTGTCCAACAAAAGGAATCTTTAAACATTTTTAGCAATGAACAACGAGGCTATCCAAAGTTATTTGGAATAACAGAAATTGAACAGTCATGGCAAGGAGTGTGTGCTTCTCCCAAGACCACACACATCTGTGGCAGAGTCAGAGGAGAGGTCTGCCTGATGGACCAGGACAATAGCAGGGGTATGGCAGGCACGCAGTGGCATCCCCCAGCTGCTTGCTCTTCCCTCCAAAAGCTCTGAGGGAGAGACAGGAGTGGGGTAGGCCAGCCCTGCCAGAGGCTTTTTTCCCTAGACTTGTGCCTAGCAAAGGAAAGCTGTGAAATAATTATCAATGAGAAAATGAAATGTCTAGTATTATCCCTCCAGTTCCAGCTGTCCACATAATAAAGGAATATTGGAGATATTACTAAAAACACTGACTCAAGTTCATTAATGGTGTTACTTCAGCACAACTAATAGAGGCAGAGCTGCAGTAGCTGAAACTAAGTTGTTATGTCCAAAAACCAGAGTCAACAAAGTGCACAAAGTATCATATTGCATGGATCTTGCAGTTAGAAATTATGTCCTTACCTTATAAAAGAACAAATGAACCTGATAGATAAGAATGAAGGCCAAAAACATTAATGTTAATTAAAATGGCACTCAAAGCAGACGATTGGTCCACTGCTCAGGCTGAAATGCCTGATTGCCATTAGCTTCACCTTGCTGCGGGGAGCACCAGCCCATGCAACTCTGCCAGGAGTGGAACTAAACCGCTTGTGCTGTTTTGTTTGGTTATCAAACAATGCCAATGAAGGCTTCCACACGCATGCTTTGGTTCCAAGCTAGACATTCAGTTTTCCTGCAGCTGAATCTCTCATTGAAACCATGCTTGCAAATTTCAGATGAATTCTGCCTGTGGTTGTGACCTGGCCCACATCCATGTGGAACAGCCAGCTCTGGCTCTCCAAAACATGCACACAGCTGAGACCTTGCCAGCATGCTCCCTGGCTGGTCCCAGAGTGCAGTGCCACAAAACACAAAGAATAAATAACTCATGACCTCACTGGTATTCCTGTTCTGGTTGTGCTGCAGAAGGGGCGATGACCAGGCAGAAAACAAGTGCTATGCAGCAAACACACAGCTGACTTTGCAAAGGCTCTGAACTGCTGCTCTTAAAAGTAATTTCGTGTGTTATTCACAGCCAGCACAAAGGCTGTACATAACAGTTCAGAGCAAAGCAGACTTAGAGTTTTACTGCCAGCCCTCACCATAGCTTAGGTGGGAAAAACAGCTCTGGTCCTGCTGCTCAGACCCAAAGCTCCCACCACACTTCTGGTCTCACAGTCTCCTGGTGCAAAGATAACAGCAAAACAGAAAGCAAAAGCTTTCTATTTGTTTAAGCTTTTGCTTTTGGTTAACACATGATTTCCCTGCGAAATGTAGTGAAATCAAGATCCCTACACAGGGATGACAGGGCTGCCCCTGCCTCGAGGTTGTTCCTCCACCCCAAAATGAAAACTCCCAGATGTGGCTAAGGGCAATTCCTGACTCACTTCACTTCTCCCCTTCTGCCCACTACCAGGCACTTCCCTCCTCTTCCAGCAGCACTCACAGCCTAACTGCCCCCTGTTATCAGAGGACTGCCATGGTGTAAATTTTCACTTTTTAACAGAAATATTCAACAATATCCTTTGTGACAGCTCACATTCTCTAGCTTCCCTTTAAGATTAGCCTGCCTCAGGGAATACCTCACCCCACACCTTTTCTCACCCTGCCGAACCTGAAATGTTCAGTTTGGGATGTTTTTCCCGAAAGGTATCCCGAGTCCTGAGCTCAGGAAGGATGCGCAGTGCATGGAGGTGTTGGATATACTGAGTCTGAAGTCCTGTGTGAATACCAGCATCTGGTTGGTTTGGTACCTGTTTTGAGTCAACACTGATTGCAGGATTCAGCTCATGTTTAGCCCAGAAGAAGAAAGGAAAAGAAACTGCTGGACAAAAATAACATTATGTATAAAATGGAGTTGCCTTTCCACATGCCACTTAGTTGTAAGAGAAGGGAGATAAGCGTGGTGAGAGACATCTGCTTGTGCTGGAAATTAAATGTCACGTTGAAGGACAATACTTCATTATTTCGCAGAAATGTCACAGGATACATTTACATATACCAACTTCAGCCTTATTACTCCATACCACAGATTCTGGGGTGGGGGAATGGGTTAACTGTTTTCTTTTTTCCTTTTTTTTTTTTTTTGTCATGGATGGAGCTTTGAAGACTCCATTATGTTTGCAGGAAGATCCTGGTTTTGGCAAGCCCAATGGCTTGCCAGAGCAACACACGTGACCTAATTTTACAAACAGTTTTGTGTCCTTTGTTTAGCAGCTTGCAAATGAGTGCACATGAAGAAAAACAGCAGCCAGCGGAGTGTGAGTAATCCTGCTGGGAATGTGGTTTGTTACGGGGATGAAGAGAGTGCCTGCTCGCAGCATGCATCACCCATGGTAGCAACCCGCAGCATGGGACTCTTCTGCCGAATGGGGATGCAGGGCCATCAGATGGGGCCCAGTGGTAGACCCAATGGTTTTGTTGGACAGGAATGGGAGCAAGGAGCACACAGGTTGACCCCCTCCTACTAGGTCCTGCTCCTTCTCCTCATCTCCTGCACCTCTTCTTGTGGTGCACATTGAGAGCTTGGGTTTTTGAGGTGCTTTTTCCCACCTCCAGGGCTATAAGGGACCTTGGGACGTGACAGTGGCTGTTGTGATTTCACCCATCCTGGGTCTCACGTATCCACAATCAGCCATGATCCCCAAAATGTGCCACTTACTATGAAAAGAAATCTTACTTTTGACAGCCTTTCTGCACTTGGGGAAGACTGTTGTGTTGCAAATCCCAGCCTTGCCTCTCCTGCTTTCTACGACCACACAAGCACATTATCCTAGGATAATGGTCTTGGGATCCAGCCTGTCATTTCAAAGGTGATATAGCTGCTTCTTTTAAGAAGCAGACAATCCCAAACTAAAGAAGACATGAGCTGAATGCAGAAATGCAGCATTACAAGAAGAGAATAACCAAGAATATTGTAAAACTACTTTGCAGTATCTTGGCAGTAGTCGTCCATTAGTACAAACTTTTTTGAGTGCCACACAGAGGACATGACTAAAGAGGGATATTTCAATATATTTTTAGAGTTAATGCCTTCAAAGTTAAAGCCAGATAGCATTATTAATCTCTGTTACCAAAGACACTGACTAGCTGCCTGCTGTGAAGATGCAGCATCAGATAATTCACCAAGGGGTACACCCATTGAGCTCTTTTCGTGCCAAACCCAGCTGTGCTTGGGATCTGCTCTCAGCCACCCTGATTTTCTGCAGGACCTGTGTGGCTCTTGCAGAGTCTCAGAACTCTCCAGGACATGGATGAGCCTTTCTCTGGTCCCCAGCAGTTGGCTGTGAGCCCTGCACCACACCTTCATGTTCTCATGAGCACTCCCCAGAAAGAGAACTGAGTGTTAATCTTTCCTGAAGCCTTATCCTGTGTGTCTTGAAAACTACTGCTTTTCTACTCTACTATTTTCTTATACAGACTTCTTGTTCTCAGATTGCCCAACAATTTTTGACTGTTTTTACAGAAATGGCCTGCAATTTAACATGGCTGCAGGAATCCTACATCCCTTTTCCTTGCCTTTCAGTCCATGCCCATGTTGGACATCTCAAGCAGCTCTGGCAAAAGTTAAGGGTAACATTTAACACCCACCCTGTACTGGTAGAAATGGTGGCTGTTTGACTACAGCAAGGCACATTGTCCCCTGATTTTTGGTAAAGTTATGTTACTACTTTACCAGGTGGTCTACCACGTTCACTGTTCCCAGTGCACTAGTCTGAGGTTTAGGAGTTATCTCAGTATGGGGGGCACTTTTTTTCTCTCTGTTTAAAAATATATTAGACGCTTGGTGTTATGGGGACTAACTTTCATATTAGAGTTAGTGTTCAGTCTATGAGAAATTTGAGTTCTGATAAGCATTGGCTATAAAAGTAGTGGAGATCTTGCACTTGCATGGACTTTGGTACATGTTTTGTTTTTCCAACTCCCAGGTTTCATGTCTAAATGCACGCTGCAAAAAGGTTCCTTCTAATTAGGAATCTGCACATTATGTTACCTACATCCTACAATACCCACCATATAAAAAAGTAATGGCTGTTTGCAAAACAGGTGTACATATTATTTTTTAAACTTATTGTTTCTAGATATCATTAGAATGTGGAAGAAATAACAAAAGCCTTAGATTAGGGCTCAGTTTTTCAGAAAATATTTTACTGCAAAGAAATACTGATACTATCCTGGGGGCTGTTTCCAACAGGAGTGCTTGCAACACTTTAACCTTTCTGCTTTCTGAGACCCAGATAGGGGCTAATGATTCTATAAAGTATGAAGATGTTAAAGAGGGAAATTTGTGAATGATCATGACATGGGTCTCAGTATTAGTTTTAAATTTGTCGTTCATTTGGCAAAGCTTGGATCCCTAACCAGCATTCAGTTTCAAGTAGGTTTCTGATTAGGAGAAATGGGCCATCAGGCACAGTGGAGTGCTTTTTCCAGCATTTGTTTTAATCCCTTTTTACATATTGGATTCTCTGTTTATGTTAAATTAACTCAGGAGTTCAGAATGCTGTTCTAGGTATTAAAAGGCTCTGGCAATGAAAAGGTGATAAGTGGTCTACGATTAGAATTTGAGTGCTGATGTCCACACGACTCTTTGTTGTATTTTTAGGCTTGAGACTCCCAGTTGCCTTGAGACTAAAGCTATATCTAGGAGTAGTATGAGAGTTATGTGGTGCTTTAAGACTGTCAGAAACAAAAATTTTAAGTGTCATTGGTATCATACCTAAAGACCATTTAATTGAATCAAAAGCTGCATCAGCACTAGTCTTTGGGTCTTTTTACATATCTTTAAACAAACGCTGAGCTAGCTAATTTATAGCTAGGGTTAGAAATCAAAGTAAAATGTTAAAATGGAATTAGAAGCAGAGAATACATCATTAGACTGAATTAAAGAACAGTGCAAGAGCTGGTCCCCTTTTTACTTTCAGTCCACAAATACTTGAGAATCAAGAGACTCATTTAGCATTTGGGATATGGTTAAAGTCATGTTGTTATGGGAAAGAGCGGGAAGAATCACAAAGTACAACCACTGCAGGCTGGTACCTGCACAGGGCTGTAGTGCAGGGCCAGCTTTTGGGCTTTCTGAGGGCCTGCAGGCACAGCAGGGCAGAGCTAAACTGAGGATTAGAAGGGACTTATGGTCATAGGCTGTGTTTATAAGTGGGTTTAGCATGGATGCCATCCTACCTTGTGCTTAACTTCTAATGTGGGTTTACTTGGTGCTTGTAGGGGTAACTTGGTTCTGTTTAAGACCCAGGGCCAGCAGTAGGGCCCAGACTTGAGGGGTGTGGTAGTGAAGACCATGTTTAGGACAAATATCCAGCCTAAAAGCACAGCTGGCCTCAGCTTTCACCACCAGCTTGCTTTTAGTCATTGGAGTCAGTGGATATTACTGAAACTGGAGTTAGAAATATGGCTGGGATTTGGGCTGGAATAAACTGAGGCTCTGGAGAAGCCATAGGAGGAGCCAGTGCTGCCAGCGCAACTGTAGGAGAGCAGAGGCCCATCTCAAGGCATGCTTTGAGCTGTAGTTGATGGTGACCCCAGACTTACCTCCACCTTTGGAAAGGCATGTGACTCCTGTACAAATCCGCTTCCTTGGCTCTCCTGCACCTGCTCCTCAGGGGATTCCAAGGCATCCCTGCCTGGGCCGCTAGCACCAGGAAGGAGCCGGGAAGAGTCATGAGGCTACTGGAAAGGTGATGGGTACCAGGGTTAGGCTTTGGAGTAGGAGAATACAAGAAGAAAAGCCATCAGGCCAGGTTCAAGCATTGTCCACAAGCTGCTCAAACTTGTCTCTTCGTGTTTTCTGATTTTGACTTTTGTTGCCATTTACTTTCTCCCTTTCCTTTTCCTAACAGAGTATCACCAGCTATCTAGGACACAGCCTCACTCCATCTACAAGCCTAAGATCTAAAAATATGCAGCAATCCACAAAAGGTCCTAACTAAGGCAGTAGCCTTACTTAGGCTTTTCTCAGCTTTTTTTTCCTCCATTTTTTTCTCACAGCCTGAACTTCAGCCTTAATCACAACCCTCATTTTAGCTACAGTTTTAGATCTGGTCTACTGACCTCTGTGAAAACCAAACCTCTCCATCATCCTATGTTGAAGATTTTTATAAACTGAAACTCTAGTTCAGTGACACTAAAGCAGAATTTAACACTTCCTCCCTGGTTTCTTCCTTCAGATACCATGATGCTGGTAATTCCAGCACTAGCAGTACTCTAAATCTGAACCCTAGGCCACTGATGCCTATGAAACTCAAGTAAAAATTGCTTGGAAATAGTGTTAATACTAACTTTCAACACAGCTGGTGACCTATTTTGATTTTTTTCCTTTATCCAGTTATTTACCTGATCCAACACCTATTGCTATTCTCAATCTAAGTCATGAAACATCCATGAAACACAGATTTAAAACTAATTGTGATACCAAGTGTTACTGCTACGAGTCCTAAAGCAAGGTTAGCTGGCAATTTTTAATCCCCTTTTTTGCTTTAACATTTTAGCGTCTCTTTCTTGACCCTAATTCCAGTACATATATGAAAGACAAAAGAGTAGCTGGGAGATTACTCTAAACACTGCTGTTACCTTAGTTCTTCAGCTTCTCAAAGCCTGTATCTTAATTATAACCCCCAGATTTAGCTTATGGACCACTAAACATGGAAGACCTAAAAGCATCCCTGTAACTGATGCCTATTTCCTCTCAGCTCCATTTGGAAACCTGACTTTAACATCCTCATCAGAGGTGACCATTCATTTCTAGCTGCCTAGATCCCATTCAGATTCCTGGTCATTGTCCTCTACCAGTGATTTTCTGACCAAGAAAATGTGCTTCACTGATGCCTGTTCTCAGCACAGCAGACAGATCCTTCCTGAATTCCCCATTTCTCCATGACTTTAGTTTTTCCCCATTTTCCTAACTCCTAAAAGTAGCTCCAGAGTCTTTTCACAATACAAAACTCAAAATGTTAATGTAATGTGTAATATAAAGGACACATTCAAGTGACAGCCCCAAACACAAACTGTTCTCAAGGCCTTCCTTCCCCTACATTCCATCCATATTTCTGGTCCCTCACCGGAGCTACAACCCATGTTCAAGTTTTAGTCTTAAAGCTAGGTCTCTGAACCCTGTAAACCTTTTGGCTTAACATTCCCAATTTGCACAAAGGAAAGAAAAAAATATCACCCCTGTGAACATATTACCTTTTGTTTCTTTGTCTGTTTGCCTTCCTGAAACCCTAACGCTAATCCCAAATTCTACCTTGATACTAGCCATAGTCCAGTATCACCTGTAAATGTAAGATGTCTGTTTCTCTGAGAAAGATGACTAACCAGGGTCTCAATTCTATCCTCAGAATAAATCTCGTAACATCTGAGAGCCCCAAGTCTAAAGGTTCAGCAATGAATTTTTGGTCAATTGATTAGTGTAGGAGTCAGTTGTTGTCCTACACTAGTACCTTTAATTCTCATTCAGTGCCTCACTTTTCATGCACCTGGGGCTCTATATGACATAATAATGTCTATGTTAACCATGTAAACAACTTATGTAAACGTTGATGCTCTTGGTAGGTGCTTCTGTACAGTACAGGAGCTCATGCAAAGTGAAAAGACAAAGAAAGGAGGCTGAGACATCCTAGTCATCCAGCTAGAACAGAAGGAAAGCTCTGCTGCACATCAGGAAGGACTTCTGGTAAGAAATGTGGAAACATGAATTGCTCTTAGATGGATGCCACTGCAGAGAAAGGTCTGAAGAGGTCCAGCACTGATTTCTGACATGCTGGTGACAGCCAGCTGCCACCTGACAACCTGCAACTCTGAAGACAAAGAGTTTGATATATGGCCTTGACATAATTAAATAGGCCACAACTTGAATGGATTGGAAGTACACAAGAAGTGTTATTTCTACTATGCATATGACAACTTTAAATGACACAAACTGAGATGTTTAATATATAAACTTATCGAAGGATAGAAAAGATATCCTTTTCTCAAATTTTCAATCAAATTCCTGAAGAAGAATATGGTATTGAACTTTATTAAGTGACTTTTACAGCCCCTGATGAGAGAAAGATAGGAAATACTTTAAAACTTAAGGTGACTAAAAGGGTTGATTTTGGAACAATTGTCCCAGGAAGCCACTGCATTCCTCTAAAATGCTGAAATATTTTGATCTCATTGAGCTACATGCAATACTCACCTAAAGTTTTTGTGCATCCGACACAAGTTACTTCATGGGGAAAAAGCAAATAAGCATTTGTGATGAATGCTAAGAAAAGGTGGTCTTCCAGATTTTCAGATCAGGCACCAGAGAGATGATGTAGTCCAGTCACAGGAAATCTCTTTCAAATGTTCCTTCCCCCAGGACAGAAGAAAAATTGCTTCCTTTTCCTATGCCCTTGTCATCCAGAGGTCAGGAGAAAGTCTAATGAAGGGAAAGCACCCCTGGTTTACTTGCATTTACTACACTTAGCATGCTCGTGTTTGGATTTGGGCAGTGCAATATGTCTTCTCTAAGGTCAATGCTGGAAAGTTCTCTATACTGTCTGGACAATAACATAAGCTTTTGCTTAGACAGATGTCTCATTGTGAAGAGTAATTTGCAGAATATTTATACAGTTTTGCTTACTTCATCAGTGAGGTACAGTTTACTGAGTGTTTTTAACCACAGTGAAAAGGTTGTGGTATTGCCTATAGCTGTTAAAAATACATTATTTTTTTATAGTAACATTGCTTGAAGGAAGATTTTCAATGATGACTGAATTTTTTCCATTCTTTTCTGTTTGGAGGCTGTCTTATAAATCAGGTTCAAAGAAAAAGGCCTGTTTGAATTCTACACTTTGAAAAGCTAAGTGCAAACTGAAAAGGAATATTTACCAAGTGCACAGTGTTTTGAGAACAGATAGATAGAAAATTCAACTCTGCATCAGAACTAAGAATTTCCTGTTGTGCATTTCTACATAGGCTTTTTTGGTATAGCGAAACAAACCTTTCCCCGGATTGTTCATTAATGTGTGGGAGTGCAGATCTCATCTTTCTGCTTGGGATGAAAATAACAGCCCTCAGTGGAAGAGTCTTCTCCTGTTGGCATGGCATGTGGGAAAATCTGCCACATTTTGGATAGGACAGTGAAATAAAGACCATTTTTGTCCTACATCTTTCTGTGAAATGGAGATTCAGGCTTCTGAGCAGCCTTGGAAGCAGCACCCTGTTGCATATGATCAGCAGACATCTTCCCTCTAGGTTGACAGTGGATCTGCTGCAAGCACGTCCTTCTGCATTTAGGCTCATATCTGTCAACTAAACCTTGATGTTCAGCTACTAGGAGTTTCAATGGGAGACAGAGGCAGAAGTACTTTCATGTTTTTGGACTTCTTTCTTTACCTCAGTTCATATCACTTTAAGCTGTTGCTTTGGGAAATTTTTTACTTCCGTTCCAGGTGACATCAACAGGACGACATCACTGCACCTATGCAGTCATTTCAGGCAGATAAAGACAGAAGGTAAGAGTGCTCTGAAGCACGGCACTTCCCTCATTCACCTCACTGCATCAGCTCCTGTGTTACATCAGTGCTGGTGTTACTTCAGCTGATCAGATATCCAAGCTCCATTTGTAAAAGTCAAACCTGGATAAAGACTGGTGTTTAAATAATTCTGCTATTTGAGTGAATTGTAATACAAAATATTTATTCAAGCCTTATTTCTCTTTTTCTGTGCAGTGTTTATACACACCCAGTCCAAGAAGTTTCAGAAGCCCATTAACACAGAAGGCTTATTTCAAAAGCCATTGGATTTTCCTTCCTCCTTTCTTGTAACACTGTGCTCATTTTATCTGCTGCTATCCTATGCAGCCAATAGATGCACCAGTACTACAAAAAGATGCTGTTCTTCCAGATTTGAGAGGAAACGTAGTGATTGCCAGCTTGGAGATACAAGCACATTTGCTAAAAGAAACATTCACCAAACCCATATATCTTTGTCATTTCAGTTAAGTACTTTATGAGTCAGACATCTGGTCCTCACTGGATGCCTCTGCATAAGCTCTTTGTTCAGTGGGCCGACACGGTCCCAAGGCTGTTTGTAAAGACTGCAAAGCAAGCCTTGTCTTCTTCATCTGGCATGAGAAAAGCATGCACAAGCTGAGGATCCTCCCCTTAACATCATACAGCACAGTTCATGAGATATTTCTCTGAAAAAATCCATACATACCTTTCGCATTTGGATTACTATCCTGTTCAAGTAGTACCATGCAAAAAAAAGAACGGGAAAAACCTAGCAAAAAGGGTGGCATTCATGAATGGAAGCTTTTTTCCTAATGATCCCCAGAGTGGATTTAGTGTCAGTGACTTTTCAGTGTTTTTGAGATAGAAACTAACAATGATAAGGACCATAGATGTACCCCTCCAACTTTACTGAAAGAACTATTTTGATTCAAAACACTTAGGCAGCATTTATAAACCACTTACTGGGGCCTGATTTCCGTTGCTTTGATGTCAGTGCGCTTAGTTGGAAACTCAATGTAAATCAAGTCCACTTTCAACCCCAGGAAACACAGGGAAGGTGCCAGCAGCGGGAAGCTCCTTGTGGGCTCATCGGGAAGAGCAGTTGCTAGCCCAGGACGCATAGAGAACTGGTCTTTGCAGCTCTAGTGAGCACACATCTGTGCAGATGTGATATCGATGAGAGGGTCTCAATGGTTCAGCATTAAGTGTTTGAGCCAAGAGTCCCAGAGGAAAGCTGTGGCATCAAAACTTGCCTTTGAGAAGACTGATATATCTTGGAAATTGACCTTGCTTTTCTCAGCAAAAAAGGCAGATCCTAAATCCAGCCCCAGCTTAGCCACACCTGTGAACCCTCCTCATGACTATACCCAGATTAACTTTGTTAACACATGCCAAAAATTATCCCTTCACCAACCCCTAGCCAGGTAATCTTCCCTGAGATGTCTACAGCACCGAGGTTGGTGGGTTCTTCCTATCTTCTGCTATATCAAATATTCGCCCTTATCCAAGCCTTAACTGCAGCCACTGTTATTCTAAATAACCTTCAACAGCCAGAGTACCGTTAGTACCAGGATGTTCTTGCTCAGGCTGCAGGTGTTTAATTGAAGAATTGTGCATTGAGCAGGAGCACATTTCCCTTGAACGATCACAGCAAGCAGCTATTCGGCACACTGACTCACTGCGAACCAGACAGGATCCCACTTCCTCTGGGATCTGACACGTGAGAAGGAAAAGAGGCCAGCTGTGTGTGACAGGTTTCAGGGGAGCAAGTGCATAATTACATATCTCCAAATATGGGATGCAGAGGAGGTGGAGGTGAACACCAAACACACCAAAATATGGGCTGGATGCTTTAGGTCTGTG
Source organism: Mesitornis unicolor (assembly GCF_000695765.1). NCBI lineage: Eukaryota > Metazoa > Chordata > Aves > Mesitornithiformes > Mesitornithidae > Mesitornis > Mesitornis unicolor. The sequence continues at coordinate 14,718 of NW_010168152.1, read as the reverse complement.
TCAGCTAGGACTAATTCTTTCATAAATGTTTCGTACCATCCTGCTTTCATAAGCCTACAGGCTAGCGGGAAAATTAATCCAGGATAAAGGGAAACTGGAACATTTCCTCTAATGAGGATAGGACCTAAATTTAGAAAACTCATGGTCCTTTAGGAAGCCTGGTTTCATATCAGAACACAAAATCCCCTAATCTCAGTGAAGTAAAACAAGAGTATGGGATCGGGAGCCTTCTAGAAAATCCTGCCTTGGACCAAGACGATAAGAAGAAAGCGCGGTTGAGGAGGCTGTACTTACCCAGGTCATCTGACATGCAGTTAACTAGAAGGGCAGACTGTTTCTCCCAGGCTGTATTCCATATATCACATGGGAGATCTGGTGCTCTGTTTCCCATCAGGCTTGCAGGTTTAGGTTGGGGTATTGTGCTTGCTGTCCCCACAATATCACCTTGTCATTAGGAAACCTGCAGCAAACAGACCCTCCAATGGCTTGTTTACAAGAGTGGAGATGAAAACCAAAGCAGTAATTCTGCTGCTCACTTCTGCTTGCTTAGGTGCGCTAGTGCTGATTATGCCTTCAGTGGGAGGCATTTTCTCCCTTTTGTTTCTCCTCATCCACAGAGGCAGAAACAAGGCTAACAGTGTCACATTTTTGCTATTAGTCTCTGCTTCTGGCATGGAAGTACTTGTAATTTTACATTTTAATGACCATGCTCAGACCCTGAGCCCCTGACCATAATGTTTGCCAGGTTTGTCCCTCCTGTGGGAACCCAGGATCATCTGTCACGGTGCAACAATCTCCACCCACAAACCTGATCAAAAGCCCAAGGAAGAAACCACAGTAGTGACCCCACGCTCTTAAATATGAGCAAGTGACTTTGATGGCTGGGAGGTCATCACAGATTTTCAGGACATACCAAATGGCAGCTAATTGCCTTTCAGCATGTTGAGAGGTTTTGACAATTAGATACAACAGCCAGAAATCAGTTCCTTGGGGGGCTGCATCAGTTCTCTATTCACCTGTCCTCTTCATAAGTTTGTGTGTTTGGATATGCAATGGATTCATATCCAATCCCAATTCCAGACCATGCTGTGACTGTTGATGATGTTTGGTCCAGGCATTAAGAAAATTAAAGATTTTATAAGCATTATATAAATGGCTTTATTATTTGCAGATGTTCTTGTGGCATTGACAGATACAGTAACCATAGCAGTTATTTATTAACTATGGACTAATATAGTAACTCTACTAAGTATAGAATACAGTATATAAACCATAGACTATTAACAATTAACTTCAGACTAATTTATTAACTATGTTAACAGTTATCCATTATATAACCATTTCTGTCTAATCTGATATTTGGAACAGATAACACCTCAACATGCTTTGGATTGCAAGATGCAGCCTTTAACATTGTCCCCTTGCAACCACCAGGAAAATTACAAATTAAGTGACAGAATTTCTCTAAACACAAGAAAGCAAAGCCCCACATTTATTATTCATTAAAAGTCCCAGACCTGTGTGTATGGGTACATGAAAGTCTCTATAGTACTCTGCACAAACTGTAGCCCCAAATAATAAGCCAATTAAAAGCTTGTGTCTGATTCAGATGCAACCTCTCTAAGCCAGGTGTGGGCTCTAATGAGCTGCATTTGGCACACTGACAATGCTTGATAGTTCTCACCTCTGATGAGTATTGTGGGTGACCTTATTTTAAAGGCTCAGCATGTTCATTTCCACGTGGAAAGCACCAGCAACACCTGTGGGTGAAATGACATGAAAAGGAGATATCTTAGGTGAAAAAGTTTGACCTTTTGAGGAAATAGCACTGAGGGGTAAAGCTGGGGGACTGGAGAGTTAGGTCAGTGGTGCCAAAAGCATGGCTTATTAACCTGACTGATGTGGTCTTGCAGTTTCACAGTCCTTCCTTGTTTGTGCCCATTTGTGTCTTCTTATCTCTTACTTCCATTTTTATCTCTTGACCTTGACTTTTGTTATGTGCTTCATCCAGCACTGTGCATGATGTGGATCTAGCCCATGAAAGAGACTCCAGAGCACTGGCTTTATGCAAATAATACCTAACAACAGCAGAAGACTAACACCTTTCATGATTGAAAATGCTGCTGAGCCTTGAAAAAACAGTCTCAGGCCAGAGGATCCCTTGGCTCTCACTCCAACACATACCTTTAAAATGGTTTATTTCCTGATTGCAGAAAGAGATGCAGGATAATCAGGCCTTTAGCCTCACTGATGTCCTGATGCTATCCCCACTGTAAATACTAGGATCAATGAGGAAGTCTATGAACTACCACTTAAAAGCAAAGGAAAAAACAAAAAAGCTAGGCAAATGAATGCAAATCATACAACAAACACAGATTTTGCACCCACAGGTACATTTCAACACTCCTGTGACTATTCCTAAATTGAAAAGTGCCTTTTTCTTGGCTTTTCAAGCAGTTCCATTGGTGCATTGTGCTGGCAGCTCCTGAGCAAACTTCTTGAAATAGCAATATATTAACACTTCCAGCACAGCTCACTAATGACTGAGGAGCTCTGAAGAAAAGGTAATATTTTTTCCTTTTTCTGGCTATGCTGTTTGCCAAACCTGTATTCCCAAACAGGTAGTTAAATGTACTTCAACCAGATGAAGAGTCCCAAGAAACACATACTCAGCTTCACTTCCTGACATGCTCTGGATTTCTTTTAGTTCTGTATTTCTGTGCAAACACACCTAGTGGCTAAATTAAAGGACACGTGCTACAGCAAATTACAGAGCATGTTTAGACTCAAATGCCTCCTCCTTATAGTTAGGGGGAAGTTTTCTTTGAAAAAGTTCCAGGTTTTCCCTCCTTGGCCTGCATTTTCATTTTCCAGACTCCCTTTTCGCCTTTCTATTTATGCCTTCCTCTTCCTTTTCGGCACCTCAGCAGCCCCTCTTACAATGCAGGAGGGAGCACAGAATAAATGTCCTCCTTTTGCGAAAACAACATAAAAAGGCACCCAGCTGCTTTCCTGCTCTGCTCCCCAACCTTCTCAGTCACTCTCCCCACAGCTGCTGTTTTTCCCTTTTCTCCCAAGTCTGTCTCCACTGGTGCTGCAGCTCTTTGCAGCCCAGCAGCCGGTTTGGAGACTCATCTGTCCATCTACCCACTTTGTGTTCATGGCAAACATGAAACTCCCAGCTTTTCTGAATGCCCAGCAAAAAGCTGCATAGCAGAAATACAGAAAACAGCATGGAAAGTCCAATTTTGTAAAGCAGCTATTGGGCATTATATGGAATTCTTGTTACAGGATACAATAAAAATATTTGATCTAAATGGTTGTTAGCCAGATTGACTTTAACAGAAATGCAATTTCTATTAAAAAACCCTAAACATGTAGTCTTTATAGCTCATTCTTTTTAAATAAGGCATACAAATAAATATCTTTATGCATATCGCAACCATGATAACTTCTGTAGAAAGAGCAGGCATTGTCATTTTCAATAGGCTTTGGTTCTGAGATAAATTCTAAGTTACTTTTTTTGGCAGGTCTTCAGCTATGCCAGAATACTAAATACAGCTAGAGGTGTTCAAAGACAATTTTCAGTATAGTCTCTTCCTAACACTATGGGTACTTGAGGTTCAAACTAGACACAAGTTCTGTTATTTAGAACAGTCCTAAGACAGCTCTAAGTCTCATTTGCTTGTACACAGAAGTTTAAATATTAGAGACAGCTAGGAAATAATTAAATTTTGGCAAAGTCCACTTTGAAGACATGCTTTTCCATCAGCAGGAGAATCTTTTCTCCCTGCCTTGTATTAAGGAGTTGCAAAGCAGGATGATTTGAGCAGAGAAGTCAAGCCCAAACTGGACCTGGGAAGAAATGTTGCCGAGCACTTTTGTCAGCCCAAACACACACTGTGGTCATCACGTTAGACCACTGCTGCAAAGAAGTAACTATGAGGAAAGCTAACAAAAAAAGAGTCATTGACAGTAAAAAATAAAGCTATGGTCTTGAAAACCAGATGACAGAAATCTAGGAGGAAATTAAGAAATAAAACAAGCAGGTGTGGTCAATGAATGCTAGTGAGGGGAATGGATTTTGCCAAAACTGCAAGTAATGGCCTTTTTTCAAGAACTTATTTAAATCTATCTACCAGGACTGAAAATGAGCAGTGGCACCACCAAATGCAGACTACACTTTAAAAAATGTGATTGCCACCTTGATCATTTCAAAGAGTCAAGGTGTGAAATTAGCAAAGGGCTCTAAGAATAGTTCCTAACACAGCAGATGTGCACTTATGCTTGCTAATAACGGGGCTTCCATGAGATGACTGCCAAATGGTAGCACTTCACATCTAGCTGCCAGCTCCACACCCACAAATTGGCCCTCTACAAGTCTAAGTGCTACCATCCACCCAGCTTCAAATTCATATGGGTCAGTGGGCTGATGTGCAAGTAGGTGGTACCATCTGTATCCACTAAAGTGTTGCAGGAGTAAACAGTTGAGAAATTAATGATACAAATAAGCTAGACACAAGTAATTTATTAACCCTGCATGTGCAACCACATGTCTCCTTCTTGAAGAGTAACCCCTTCCTCACCGGCATGGCCTCTTGGAATCAGAACTACCAGGACATTTGCAGATACTGGAAGATCTGCATGCACTTGGGATGTAAAGAAACGAAGGAAAGTACGGAAAACCCAAGAAGTGACTGATACTTAATACATGTGTACATTCTGTGCATGAAAATAAAGAAGAAAAAACCCTCAAAATGGTGGCTGTAGCCTTTTCACAGACCATCTCTTTTTGGGCTTAAGATTTCATGTCACCAGCATCTTTGCCAATTGGATCTGATGATCGTATTCTTGTGTTTGTTTTATTTTCAGTTTCCTTAGTGCTCTCAGAAATAGCTATCAAGTAAAATTACTTTATAATTACATAGCAGGCTCATAAACTGCCCACAGTGATCCATTGATCCACTATCCATTGATTTCATAAGCATGGTATCTTTGCCATGTCACTGTGCCCTGTTCAAGCACTTCATCTACGGTGGTTTCTGCTTCGTCCATCATCATATGAAAAAATGAGATTTCATGGCCATAAGCTTGGGGACTTCTGTTAAATCAAACTCCCTGGTCACCTTGAAATTCACCATGGCAGGATATGATTGTAGGTGAAACATGGTCTTTGGCTTCAGAGAAGATTGTGTTCTTTCTGGGTCTACTAATCGGCAGTCATGACAGTCCGTCAGATCTGCAAGTGCTGTTCATGGGCATGCAATCCAAACCCACTCATCCTTTTCTCAAGGACAGCAGGAGAAGGCTACCCTATATATGTGCCTGATGGGATTACATAAAACCTGATAGCTTAGTTCATCGGCCTTCCTCCACCTGGATGAGGAAGAGTGAGAATAGTGCTCATGGCCCCTTTTGGCAGCGAATGATCTGTGGCTGAGGACCAGTTTGAGGAAGCAACATCCTGATGGGCCTGGGATAGACATGGGGTGTCAGGGGTGTTGGCACTCCCAGGACCCTGCTCCAGTGGAGGTGGAGGGGCTGGGCAGGGGGCTGCACAGCTGCACTGTTCACTCCTGCACATTTAGTCAGGGAAACATGAAGGGCCCTACACTCACTTTTTTGAAGCTGATTCAAGATAAAAAAAATGTTAAGAGGCTGTGCCACTTTTCCCATGAGAGGACAGAGGTCAGAAGAAAATGGGGAAGAGAGAAAAGTGAAAGGAAAGAGGGGATGTTTTTCTCTGTTGACCCTTATCCCTCTCCTTCTTTGTTTTCAATGGTCTTTCCTCAATTTCTGAGAAGGATGTATTAAAAAAGGGGAAGGAAAACAAAAACAAAGATGAAAAGCAGATTTTTCTTTTTTTTATTATTTTTTTTATTTTAAAAGTTAAGAGAAATGAAACATTATATTGTCTTTTTCTAAATGGGAAAAATGAATGTTTTCCTGAAAATTGAAGTTCTTTCATAAAACAGAGAGTTTTGGCAGAGCTGCATTTCTTAAACGTGCTTTTGGACAAAAACTATTCACATGCTTAAATGGTAATCCAAACTTTCAACACCTATAGCTAAAAATCTCTCCCATGTGATGTGTGGCAAGGGACACAAAGGCAGGGGAATTATGAATGAGCTGGATTGAGGGATGGACACTTTGCAAAACCGGCTGCCTGTTGCACAACAGACAACAACATTTTTGAATCAGAGTGGGCACTGTGAGAGGGGGATGCTGATCTGTGGGCTGGGTACCAAGTCTGTTTCTTGGGCACGCAGCCATGTACATGACCTGCCAGCAGCAGCATCTCCATGAAACTGGAAGAACACTCCACCTCCGTCCTTTCCTCTCTTCTGTGGAGGTAGAGTCATTCAGTAATTATTGACTGCTCTACACGCAACAGAGGAGCAAGAGTTAAGTCCTGATTGTCTTCTCTTCTAGCTGTGGTTAAAGCCTGCACTCTAGTGGATTGTCTCTATAGGAAAGTGTAATCTATTTACTGATTTGCAGGATAGAACTGGATTTCCAGAAATGCTGGACTCTGGTCTATGATTATGAGTCCCCTCTAAAGTCTTGCACCCACCCCAACCCCAGATTCTCCAGAGAACCTGGTATTTTGGTTGTTCTAGTTCCTGGGCTGTGCACTGGGAGCAGATCAGGTGTAGCTACCTGTCCATATTTACACACAAGAAGACAGCTTTTCATTGATTACTCAGCTAAGGAGGCTGAAGAGTATAATTCATTCTAGCAGAAATATTACACATAATAGACTAGTTCTTTGGCCATCCTGGTTATGAATAGCACCTCTCAGGTTCATGGCGTCCGTCTGATAAAAACCAGATGAGGATCTGGTCCACCATGCTCCTTAAAACATACCCAGGCAAATCACTCATACTAAAATATTTGTTTGACACTTGCAATTTGCTTGTTATGCAGTTTGAAGTCACCTTCTGGCAAATTTCCACACTGAAGTAGCAAAGCTCGCTCTTTAAAGGTCTGGTTTGAAACCAAGGATGTCAATGTAACTCTTTCTGTTGACTCCACAAGGCTTTGGAGCAAGTTCTAAGCCCTTCGTTCATGGCGGGTTCATGCCTATACTTGGTTGCAAACACATGACATTTAAAAAGCACTGAGGATACTCAGTAAACATACTCTTTTGTTTAGGACTGTTCCTAAGTCCTTTGCCAAATCTGGGTTTAAGATATTTACTAATACAATGAGAAGCTGGAGACAGTCAAAGTGAATTTGTTTTAAAATCTGAATGCTTGAGGAACCTTTGTTATATTGTCTCCTCAGCTCTTTCTGATGCCTAAAACCACAATGTCAGGCATGAATAATGGGGGCCAAAAGCTAAGTGTGGTACTATTAAGTAACATAAGAAATGTTTCCCTGTGTGCACTTAATTTCCATTAAAAAGTGGGCAGGAACAATATTGTTTCCATAGTGTGCACGTCTCACTGGCAGAGGCAAGGCCAATTCCATCTTCCAATATTTCAACCCTGGCACAAGTAAAAGGCATTCTCAACAACCAGTATCTTGTTTGTTTGTTTGTTTGTTTTTTGTTTGAGTGTATACAATCACATGATGGGAACAGTTAGATGACTGTTTCTTTCCTCCAGCAGCTTTAAAGCCTATTATCCACCCTCAGCTGAATTAAATAGTGGGTGTCTCTCCATTCCTTCAGGTTTGATGAAAAGAGAAAGCATGTAGAAGCAAAAAAGCTCTACTCATTCCCTCTTTACCGGAAAAGGAGCAACCCAGTTTACTCCATCCCTGCATCTCTTGCACAGAGGGGAGTCATCAGCAAACAGTCATTCGGAGCCTCCACATGCCCACAAAACTAAGGAGAGGTCACGTTTTATTTGCCAAGGGCTCTCTGTCACCTGGAGTCATCTGGAGTGTCTAACAAGGCTTATGCTTAGATATTTTTTTTTCGACAGAATGAAAGGTAATGGTTTTAAACTAGAAAAGAGTAGACTTAGGTTGGATATTAGGAAAAAGGTTTTCAATGTGAGGGTGATAGATCACTGGAACAGGTTGCCCAGAGAGGTGGTGGAGGCCTTATTCCTGGAGGTATTCAAGGTCAGGCTTGATGGGCCTCTGAGCAACCTGATCTGGTAACATTGTCCCTACCCACTGCAGGTGGGTTGAACTGGATGAGCTTTAAAGGTCCCTTCCAATCCAACTCATTCTATGATTCTATGATTTAGGCTTCCCTGCAGATGCTTCATGCAAAATACCTGTCTTCCATGTAGACGGTAGTATTTCATGCAGCATGAGATACACAGTAGTTCTGATAGGATTTAGGCAAAAAGTGAAAATGTGCACCTGAAAGGGATGCTACTGGAGATTAGCTCCAGTGCTTATGAGAAATCTACTTCATGTTGCCTCAGAATGTGGATTCTGCACAAGGCAACAGCAGAAGGTAAAAACTAGAGACAAGTTGGACATGACTGGAAATACAAATATTAAAAACGAGGTCAACATGGGTTGCTGGAGAACACGCCACACAAAGTGTGCTTCTTCATTGTCGTGGTTTAGGGCTGAACCCCACTAAATCCTGGGCAAATGCTCTCTATTAACCCCTGTCCCCTCCCCAGAAGGGAAGAGAAAAGAGAATAAGGGAGAGAGACTTTACGGGTTGGAAAATAAACAGATTTAATGAAACAATAATACTAATACTACAGGATAATATTGTAAATAAGAAAATAATGAAATATGTACAAATATATACAAAACCAATATAAAATCCTTCCCCCACCCTCCCTCCAATGATGAATATGTCACCAGAGGCTCTGTGGAGCCGGGCACTGGAAAAGTCCCAGACCAAACTCAGCAGCAGGTGGGAGCAGGATGCAGAACACAAATCAGGATCAGCAGCAGATGAACCGGCAGGATTCTGCTCAGGGCTTGGCCTCTGCGGGATTGAGACGGACAGAAGGGTCCGAGATGGAAGGGCTACAAGATGGAAGAATGGTGAAAAGGATCGAGACCCTCGTGATCTCTTGGTTTTTATACCAAGTATGACATGTGTGGGATGGAATACCTCGTTTGTCTCTTTTGGGTCTACTTCTTCCCCTGTAGGCGCAGACACAGCACCCATGATGAGACAACTGACCTTGAGCATATCTTCTAGCAGCACTGTTTGGGAAAAATGTGCTGCTAGTTTTCAGCAAGTTCAGTCACTTAAAAGAGACTGAGCTGAAAAGTAAAATCACTAAATAGAAATAATTAGTTCTATTTAGCTCAAACCAGGACATTCACCAGCTGGGTTTTCCCTCATGATACTCAAGGTTTCGAAACTGCTTATATTTGGAAGTTCTCAACTGATATAGTAGAAAGTGACAAGTTCTTCCAAGCTCCAAGGACTCAATAGCCATTGAAAATTCATGTTTGAGATGCCCTCATCTTGCTTTATGATATGCAAACCGCTGGATTGTGGCAGCTCTAATAATTAGGATGACCAAAGGCTTTTGTATTTAAATTTGACAGATCTCAGCCAACAGCAACACTACAAAACCTATAGTATGCACTGATGAGAAAAGAAAATTTTAGCAGAAATATAAATGAAGGCAGTGTTTAACAGATGAGATGCTGCACTTACTACTTATGTCATCCTCTGACTAATTACAGCAGCCTGTCTTTCTTAATGATCCGGCTTATTCTATTTAACACAATTTGAATGTTCGTTTGTTGTTGTAACCTGACCTCTCCAGTATTAATTTTCTCTGGTCTCTGTGGAGCTAGGGAGAACCTCAGAATTGTGCTGCTGACAAGCGCTACCATGGTCACTGCCGGGAGCCAGGAATTCAAGGAGCAAAGCCAATGTAATCTGCTTGTATCTGGCTCCGTGCAATTTCCAGTTGCTTTATGCAAAGCCAGTCATTGTTTGCAATTCATCAACTACAAAAACAGGACTGAGAGGCACAGGTAGGTCAGTGTCCCAGACAACACAGACTGTGTTTTTAATTAGAAGGTTTGAGCCCATTATCAGTCATGCTCCAGGTTCTCGCTCAACTGATAACAGAATCAGCCACCACTACACACTTCTAAAACTTTGAATGACTGCCCATCCTCATCAAGTATAAGTAACTGTTGAAGCAACTCTGTGAGGCTTTTTCCCCCATATTAAGATTTCCTACTTTTGATCACTTGGCTCAAAAGAGGTAATTAGAAATAATTTTTCCAAAGCTAGAAATATTCCTTTTCCTCTTCCTTCCATTCTTTGCTGCCAAGTATCTCCAGCCAATGTTAAATAGCTTGCATATGGTGCATGTGTGCTCTTTAAAATACACTGACAAGCTGCAGGTAAACTTCAAGTATGTGGGCCAACTTTCCTTTTATCTCGTTCCTCTAATGCTGTGACATGGTTTGATAATGCCATAAACTCTGGGATCCTCTGCTGGGTAATGACTCCCCATCAGAAACTGGCAATTTTTCCAGTGCCGTTCTGAAGGATCCATCATCAGACCTATGGTATCTTCAAAGAGGAAATGCTCCTCTGAGCCCTCCTGGAGGCTAGATGCCTGCAGCTTTGGAGGTCGGCTGGTATTATTGCTGAACAGAGGAAGCACCAGGGTGCTGGCCCCTGACAACGTGAGGCTGGCACATCCTGAGCAGTAATGGACAGCAGATGGGGACACGCTGCGGCGGGCCCTTTGTGGGACTGTCTGGATGCTCTGCTCTGTCGTGCAGCAGCGTTTGAGCAAGGAAGGGCTGAGCGGTGCATGCTAGGACTGTGGAGATGGTGGCGAGCGGTGGAGGAGGGTACATCTGCTCTCCTATCACTGCTGTTCACGCCGTCTCTTCCCTGCAGACAGCCTGTAAGTGCCACCAGGGAATACATAGCTCGCAGGTGGGTATTTTCTGAAAATTGAGAGCGACAAGTTCATGCGTAATTCTGAACAGAATCAAAGAAAGCCAAAGAGTTTTCAGAAACTCTTACTTTTGTAAAAATTATGTGCAAGGACTTCCTCCTTCACTTTCATAAACAAGAGAAAAATGAGATGCCTGACAAGCCTTATTTTCAGTGTAAACCAGTACAATTTTTGATTTGGTATTTCAGTTTTATAACAAGACTTCAGCCTTTTTTTTTTTTTTAGAAACAAAACCAGAAAGAATTTCATTTTGTTCAACAGTTGTTTTCTTCCAAGGAAATTTATCAGAAGTTTCATCAGCTCATGGTGTTGGTGGATGATACTATTCATAAAACTAACGATGTGGATTAGGAAACCTTATTGATACAGTTCTTTATAATTTTGCTCAAAATATCAAGTGAAACCACTGCTACCAGGATATTATGAGAAGAATTTGCTGATCTCTGACCAATGTGTTTTGTCTTGTTTATAAGCAGGCTTTAAACACCACATGGTAGTCTCTTCCCACTCATGCAAATAGTACTGTGAGGACCTTTTGTTGGCTGAGACTCCAACTATTTCTATATAATATATTATAAAATGCCGCTATAATACAAATAAGTGCTTTTCAACATGGGGAAAGAATCCATACAGCTGGAAGGAGATGTGCTGCTCCATTTGGAGGCTATCTCCACACAGTCCCATCTGAGGAGGTGGGACTGCCTGTCAGGGAACATTTCCTGGACCCTGATCTAGCAACATGAGGAGCAGGTACTAATTTTCCCAAACACTAGCTCATGATCCCAAGTTGGCATCAAGGGAGGACTGAAGATGGTGTTTTGGCATTTGTGACCTTTAATCTATTTTTTGTCAGTTTTGCCTTTTATTATTCTGGGCATACAAATACACCACCACCAGTCTTCTGACTGTTCCAGCTCTCAAAATGCTTGTTTTAAGCACAAAATAATTTCCCATCAGTCTTGCTTTCCGGGCAAATCTTGCGTCATTTTCAAAGCTGATTTTTATCTTTCTGGGGAGAAAACCCAAAGAGCTGGCATGAAACCTATGCATGAGTACAATGCCACTTAAATGTATTTTTTTTGTTAGTCAGGACTTAGGCATCTTGTGGCTCTTCCTGGCTAGCAATGACTCCTGCAAACATGCAGCAGGCTGTCTCTAGAAAACTATCAGGTGGAAAATTCACAGGTACACATGAGAAAATAAAGCAAAACTAGAGATATTGAAGAATTTTTGAAGACATGATGAAAGTGGTGTGTCCTGATACTTTGGTGAAGCAAAATCCCTGTTCTTCGAGTGAGAAGAGGATTCGTGCTGGGGCTCAGGACTAAGCTCCCAAATGATGCCCATGCCAGTGGTCTGCAGAAAGGGACTTAAATTCTCATGGCTATCAGGCTAAGGGATGGGATGAGATGGTTTAAGAGATGCCACTGTTGCTATGACCATACTTTTTACTCCTGTCTGGGAAGAAATGCCCAGTAAATTCACATACAAATTACATACTTAAAAGAATTGTTTACTGGTTACAGTCAGGGCCAACTGGAGAAAATTCGCAGCTCCCTAAAGCAGCCATTCACTTCCTCTGCCTGCTCTCTCTGAGCTGCACACAAGCCACAGTTTGCAGTGGAGGGGGAGGAGAAGGAAGAGATAATCAGAAGCACATGTAGGCTTTAACTGCAGATTTGCTGAACCTTTTTGTAGGCAGTGTTTTGGGGAGACTGCCTGGCTAGACCAGAGATGAGGAAAATAGCTCAGCAACACTGAAGCTTAAGGACTTGCCCTCTTTCCACACACACACAGAGCAGTGTGATGCAATTTGCTGCCAGGGCAGCGGCAAAACCCAGCAACATCCCTGGTCCGTGGCTTGGTGTGGGGTGCTGCTGCGAGAATGCCACATCATTCATTATTGGTGAAGAGGCTGGCTTGAAGAGTAGTTTCCAAATGAGTCTATTATAATATTTAGACTGTATTTACTCTTTGACCCACCACCAGTGCAAAGTAGGCAAGGGCGCTGATGAATCTGTGAGATCAAGTGAGTTAGTCAGAAGGCAAAACTGGGACAAGGATCCTTCCCTTCCTTTGCTTTTAATTCTCACTTAGAAGTAAAATATGTGGCCAGGGACTGTGTCCCACCTTGTGCTGGCACAGAGTTTGATACAGCACAGCTTAGGTTTCCTCTGGGGAAATGCAGTTTACACCTGTGGTACAATCAATCACTAAAAACTTCTCATCCTCTTACTGCCAGAGTCAAGCAACAGCAAGGCAAGTCTTTTCTCTCCCAGGACTGTTAATGAGAAAGCACTTGTACAACCACCGGTCACTGCCAGTGGGAATGAGAAACACATCCCATCCTCTTTCAGGAGAGTTATTTGGTGACTTTGTTCACTGGTAGGTATTTGGCTACCATTCTGCTAGGTATTTTGATACTGGTCCATCTGCTAAAGGAATACTTTTCCCAATTCCCTTGGTTTTTAATGTAGAACATCTGTGTCTTCTTTGCTGAAATAGTTTGTCTTTTTTTTTTTCCTTAAAGTAAATTGATGAATGAAATGTCTGCTTTGTTCTTGAGTTTGCTTTGCTGCTGTCCAAAAGCTTTGCAGACACCTTAGCACATGTACAGCAAATAATCTCGGATTCTTACACACACAAGCACACACACAGGCCTATGTGCACACACACACGCAAATCTACAATTTATTTCATCTGAACAGAATGTCTCATCTTGGACTTCAGTTTCAACCAAATGACCTGATGAACTGTAGATTACCTGAGTCAGAAAGCATGTCTGACTGACTGCAAATAATTTTCCTGTTACTGAGAATGCCCTTGGGCCTCTGCATCTTCTCACAGAATAAAACTGTTTCCATCTGCATGAAAATGTTGATTTTTGAGAGGTTTCTCCTTTGGACACTGTCTAAAGAAGACTGGTGATATTTAGAGCATTCTGCATTCCTCATCTAGCAGCAATATACTTTCCAAAAAGTCAAGTTGAAAAGTCTTGATAAAAATCTTTAATTACAAAAAAAATTATCATCTTATATACTTTCTTCTACTAAACCGAATCCTAAGGCCAACATCAAGGCTCGGCGGAAAACAGTCCTCTGCTGATTTCTTAAGGCTTTGGGGCATGCTTTGAGATGTTTTCTTAGCTGGTATTACGGGAGATATGAGATTGCCTATGAAAACAATAGGGAAAATGAGGGGCAACTCAGTTGTGTGCTTCTTTTATTCTCCATTTTTTCTGACTTACCTAACTTGGGCAACTATTCTGGAGTACTCAAGAAATGTAGGGTTAAACCAAACTAATTAATGCTTTCCCTCCAACTAAATGAACAATCCCTCTTGCCCCTTCTCAAACCTACCCAGTCCCTGAGGATGAAGTCCCAATCATTAAATCAAGAGGTTGTCTTCTTTTTGTTATACTTTGTCTTTTACCTCAGCAGGGAAATTTTACAAGAGCAACCACTTTATAGAATGAAATATCATACACCCTAGAAACATAAATAACTTACATATTTGTAAGTCCTGATAAGAAGTACTGCAAATTAAATTTTAACAAGGTAACCAGTGTTTTGCTTTCCATTAATCCTTGAAGAACCTCCCTCTGGGATAGCTTTGGAACTGAAAATGCATTACTGCACATCTCATTAATACCATGTGCTTTCCCTCAGTATAAAGAGCTTCTGTCCTAGAAGCCTTCTGGCACAGGGATCCAAGCTGGGCAAGGGTAGTAAAAGCAGCCCACGAGTTTCCTTCTATCTGCCATTGATAGCAACCCTGAAAGGCACCGAGAAAGGGATATTGCAGCATCAGGTTGGACACATCACACAGAATCACAGAATCTCAGGAGTTG
>NW_010168151.1:4549-10442 GCF_000695765.1 Mesitornis unicolor | reverse complement strand
TTATTTCAGGGAGAGCTACCTTGCTTCTCTAATAAATGTATTTAAAATCTCAGTAAATGTGCAATTTCTGTGGACACCTCGGTCTTGAAGAAATAAGTGGCTACCATTAAAAGAAATAGATGAGTTGATACTTATTCAAGAACGCTTTTTTGGACAGGATGAGGGGAAAACTTTAACGTAAAGCACCTTTCTTCTTTTGAAGTAAAGGAAATGAGGTGTAAAGTAGTATAGCACCTCATTTCAAGTCTTGTTTGTGTGTATGGAGAAGGAATACATAGGAAAAATTACCATGACTGCCACAATCATTTTTCAGACTAAGGAAACAAAACAACCCAAAACTCAACAGAAGTAACTTCTCAAACTTGCAAGAAAAGTCTTGCCTAAAGACCCAAGCCTGAGAGTGCATCAGTGAGAAGAGAGCCTGCTTGAGGTTTGCAGATACCTTCAGCTACTAGGGAATTTAAAAGCAAAAAGCAAAAAAAAAAAGTCATGTAACACCCCCAAACATCACAGATTTTGTTGCTAAAAGTGTGAAGACATGTGATCCCAAATCTAACTAAAGGGGAGAGATTTGAACTCTGCTTTCATGTCGTCATAATGTTCAAAGCTGTTGACTGTCAGTCCTGTGCAGGTCAATCTGCTCTGTTAACCTGCAGTGGTTTCTCCTCACAGCTGCACTTGGCAACACCTGCAATGCCTCCCCAGCCCAGGTACCTGCTGGCATCTTTCTGGGTGGGTTTTTCTTGGCCCTGATGTAAATGGGCAACCGCCAGTGCCTACCTGCAGTTTGTAGCAGCAAGCAGGATGTCTCTGTCTCTTCCTACATGGGCACCTGGATTGCCAGTCTTGCAAAGCCTCCAGCACTCGCATTTAGTTCATGCCCTATTGCCAGTCTTGCTCCTTCCTGAATATCTCCTCCCTCTCTAATGAGCTGCATCGTGTGCAGAATTGCATGCAAGGGAGCATCCTGGGGTTTGCTCATGCTGCAGGCAGATTTGGGAGCATGCAGGGTGCTCTCTGAAGGGCTTCTCAGCCAGCCCAGGCAGGTGGTGACTGTTTAGGAGGTGCCTGTCACCCCAGCGCTGGGGTTGTGACAGCCACTGAACTAGATGACTGCGCCAGCTGAAATGTGCTAAGCTCAGCTGATGGCAGAGAACTGATTTAATATTTGGAATTATTCCCCTGAGCTGCAGAGCTCACCTCTTAAATCTTGTTTGCTTCTGTTTTGTTTTACACAGAGGGGAACCCCACCAGTTGGAGAAATACCCTACCTCTAGTTATTATAAAGAACTGCAACTGGTTTTCCCTGCAAGAGGGGAGGCAGGTAGGGGAAGGTATGCCTGAGTTTGCATAAGATGGCTCACATTTTTCTTTTCTATTTTTTTTTAAGTGGTATTATTTTGTCCTGTAGGTAATAGCAGCACAAGCAAGTATCTCTGGTGAGACAGCCCAGTACTTTATTGGAAATAGGTAGCTCCAGAGTGACAAGGAGAATACATCTTCCATGTGTTGTCATCTGTAACGCTAAGGCTTTCAAATGTGCTTTGAGGAACTCCCCCTCCTGTGCCTGCTCTCCAGGCGCAGGCAGCAGGGCAGGAATCCCTCAGGTACCATCTGATGGCTGCTGCTGAGCTGCAGGGCTCAGTCAGGGTGGATGGGTGGGACTGGTTGAGGGTCAGAGATGTGGAAACTTGGATTTCTCAAGAATATGAGGTTTTCACTGTACCTGGAAAAGTGCTGTTTCCAGCTTGTGCCTTGTATGTATTTTCTTTGCCTTTTCACATAGGAGTTTGATCTTTGAGGAAGGGAAAATCATTCATTGGCTAAAAAAGATCATGAATATTTCAGAAAGAGAGTTTGGGAAGAGCCTGAAGTTTGGTCTTTCCTCACTGTTTCTATCAGCTGATGTCAATGTCATGGAGGACTGTTGGAAAAGATCTCTTTAACAAAGTATTTACTGCAATATTTCTGGGTTTTTTTGTGTGTTGAATGCTCAGAAAGTTGAGAATCAACTGTAGCACAATACTTCATATTAGGAATATTGGTCAAATTAATCTCTAACCTCAATAGAAAAATATTTTTACCCTGAGCCATCTTGTCTGCTGTAGGTGATCTGCTTCTATCCCAGCCTGCTGAGCTGTGGAAAGGTCCATCTCTTATGTCAAATGTGTCTTCACTGGTGATGTTTTTTCCTTCCCATACTCCACCACAGCTATTGCAGCTGGTGTCATTGTTTCTCGCACATTGAGATTAATCTGGACCTTGTTTCTCTGCCAGTGACAGAGAGGAATATATTGCATTTTATGTCTCTCAGTATATGAAAGGCAGGGACAAGGAAAGAGCAGTGTTACACAATGTTATGGCTGTGAAAACAGACAACAACAGCTGTGCTGTTCCAGCATCAGCCAGAGCACACTCCCTGTATTAACACTGCTGTGGTAGATCTGTGGGTTACTTGGTGGGGTACATAAGTTGTGCTAAGAAGTCCTAAGATACAGTCTGGGTTTAAATGCTGTGGTAAGACCTCCATGCCTGGATGTCTGTATCCAGGATTTTGTCTCTCCCAGGCTTGGACCATTTCTCTAGTTTCAACCCTGCTGCTAGCTCAGATGCTGAAGCCCGCCTTCATCTGAGATCTGTGCTTTCAGTCCTTGCTATCCCAGAAACATGGGAGATCTAAAAATGGGTTAAAACAGACTCTCATCAAACATTTTGGTTATGTTTACATCTAGGGTTTGGATTAATTTAAAATCAATTTAAATGTGACTTACGAATCTGTTGTGCTATTATTCAAGGTAATGAATCCAGCAAGATGCAGATCTCCTGTGCCAGCCCCCAAAGTGATTCAATAGTTGCCTCCTTAGTGGGTGGCTTTAAATGCAAGGATAGTGTATTTGGCTGGTGGGATGCCTTGCTGTGAAGTGTGTGCAAGCAGATACTCAGGCCATATCTGTGAAGGCTGAAGCTGTGAGCTGCAGCAAATGAGATTTTTATTTTTTTAACTGGTGTACAGTCAGTGAAAGTGAGACTCTTCGCTGCTCTGTAAATAACACAATCCTTGCCTTCGTGACTTCTTTGGTCCAATACTCAGCTGGTGTTCCCAGTACTGGATGCAGAAGGAGGGAAGAGGAGCAATGCACCTTTAGAGTGGGGGGGGGAGAGTTAATGTGGGATGGAATAATTGGGAAATCATCCCATAATCCAGGGAAAGTGGTTCATGTTGCAGTGAAAAAGACAAGAGACTGCCACTTATTACCTGTCATCACTTGCTAAAATAATTATTTTGATTTATAAATGAGATTCAAAGGAATTCAGCTATGACTTTAGTGACTTCATTTACAAGCATGCAAACAACTCTTCAGAGAACGCAATTTTATTTAGTTTGCACACTGCCGCACATGGTGAAGTCCTGACCAGCAGTCAGGCTTCTGCATCCAATCTCGGTCCTACTAACAGTAATTCAGAAACACAGAAGTGAATTGCAGCTCCTTGCCCCTGGCATCACCCTCTCTCCTCTGCAAAGTGCCAGTCTAACCTAACCCCACCACTGCAGACAAAGCTCTGTCGTGTCTAACAAAGTGGTTCCTCACCTTTTTCAATCACCACACAAAAAGATGGGCCTTGTAGCATAATCTGTAGATCAGCAGCCTTGGGCTATTTCAGGAGCTGGAAAAACTTTTGCTGTTTGGTGATGAGTGAAGAACAACTTGGCTTCGTGCCTTGAAGCCAAATGATATCAACTCTCCTCCTAAATCGGTTCCTCTATGTGGCCTTTTTTGTGCTCCAACATAAACAGAGGCAATGCTACAATGCTGACAGGCATCTGGCTCTGGAGCAGGGCTCTGAAGTCTCTCCTTGGCTGTATGTGATGCAGAGAGGGATGAAGCCTCTGGGTTACTGATCTCCCTAGAGCATGCTTTTATTTCAGTGGGACTTGCTTTGGGCATAGCTTCTATGAAAATAAGATGAAATAAATATTCTGCTTTTGGGGCCTTTTGGCTGTTACTGAGGCTTGAGATGTCTTTAGGATGCCAGGAGCCCTGGACTGTGTGGTTTGTCCGAGGCTAAATATGGAATGTAAGCTGTCTGAGAAAAGAATTTTTTCTTTTCTTTAAAGAAACTGTCACATTAGCTCTTACAAACTGCCTCGGAAGTCTGTTTACTGGCTTTGCTTCAAAAAATCAGATTCTTGTATCAAAGATTTTTGGGACATTTTAATAAATGACAAAAATTGTCATCCTTTTTTTTCCTTTTTTTGGTTGCTTTTCCCCACCCCCGCTCTAGAAACAGCAACATTTTGAGCCAGCTCTGCTCTTTCCCCTGTCACTCAGAGATATCTTTCAAGTGCATGAGATAAGAGCAGTAAGGGAAGTATGGGTCATAGCAATTGCTCCTCTTATGCCAACTCTGCTCTGCAGGAGATCAGGAACCGAAGGGCCAGCAGTGTGTTTATTGTGTGACTGCACTAGCATTAAATCACTCCCAAGCATCCCCATCTAAAGCTGCCAAATAGGCTTGGTGAGCTCTTAACTGGAAATTGCATTAATATCAGTAAATGAGAGACTGAACTATGCTCTTGACCCTGACAATAGGAGCTAAATTCACTTGAGTGGAAGGGACTGGTACCAGTTTACTTCCAGTGGTTGGGATATGTGGAGGAGGTGGCTTCTATACAGAGTTGTTGACAAGTGGAGTCCTCACTTTTTTTGCCGTGGAGAAAGTCCTTGGGAATTTCTATGATTTTATAAAAGCTTCCAGACCTGTGCAGTGTGTGCTTAATACTGATGGCAAAACCCTGGGATGCTCATCTCCCTTGGACTACTCCTACCCGAGCTTAATAAAACGCTCCTACAGCCAAGGGCCCAAACAACTGCTGTAAGTGCCCTTCCTTAAAATTAAGGGCTCGTTTTGGCAGCAGTGAAGCTGTGGAATTTGAGATGTTTGGTAAAATGGTAAAATTCTTTGAATAAAAGTGTGATATAAATGGTGTTATCAGTAAAGTTCTCTTGCTAAGGTACAACACACACCAAGGTACACCACAAATGTTTATTTTCTGGTCCAATATTTGCAAACTTGACGAAAACCTTTTACCAGTCAAAATGCCTCCGAACGCTCCCCATAGGACTCCCAGCCAGTGACTTCATCTGGAATGCAGCAATGCAGCAGTCCTGCATGTTTTGTCATGACTGCACCTTTTGCTATCTGAAAAAATAAAAAGGGGGGCATTAATAAGTATTTAAGCCTTTTTGTCCTGTTTTAGTTTCATTCTGTAAAAGCAAATACATGTCATGCTTAAAAACCTTGGTAATTCTAGCTCTCTGATCTGAAATAAAAGAATAGTATTAAAAACCCCTTAAGCCTGTGTTTGTACCAATTTCTAAAAGACTGTGTCACCAACTGCATTAAAAATGATGAGCTTTTCCAGAAGATTAGGATGTTTTCAGAAATAGATACTCAAACCAGCTGGTAAGCTTATTTTAATATTTGCCCAGTCACTATATTTGTTAATAAAATTGGATTGGGAATGGAATTATGCCAAAAATGGGAAGACGTTACAAACAGGTTTGGGGTTGTTTCTACATGAAGTCTGTTCCATCCTGAAGTGGGCACCTCAGTGCTGGGGAGCTGGGCCTGCTCCCTGGGTGTTGTTAATGGTGTTATTATCCCCAAAAGAAGCAGTCGTGCTTGGAAAACCCATCTCTTTTAATATCACAAAAACACCCTGTATATAAGTGCAGAACAGGAGCTGAAATGAGCTGCTCTCCCATGAGGAGAGCTCTTGTTCATCCTTCTGCCACCACAGCTACTGGCAGCACCTGAGATGATCTGCTGAGGTGGGGTGATACCTGGCTTCACCGGCACTGGGACTGCTGAGGTTTTGTGGCCTGTGGCT
>NW_010168151.1:661-4532 GCF_000695765.1 Mesitornis unicolor | reverse complement strand
TGCTGAACCCAGGAGGCTCAGAGTGGGCTTTGGGTGAGGTTTGTTATTAATGAAGAACTCAGATGTTTCTGAATTGGAACTCAGGGCACTGTTCAAGCCTCAATGTAATGGATTTTTTTCCTCTGGCTGGCTTCATAGTGGCTCACTCTATGACCTAAAGATCATATAATGATATTTTCTGTATTTCTTCCTTCTTAAAGACTTCTTAAAGCCAGCTCTGGTCTCAGGAGACCAGACAGCAGGATTTCAGTCTGTCCTTCTAGCTGGTTGACTTTACATTCCTAGAACTGTTTGTCAGCCTCCAAGAAAGTATTTCTTTGCATGTTTCTGGGGTAAACCTTGCCTTCCCCATCCTTACAAAACCAAGGACCTGCTTGGGTGGAGGGAGGGATGCAGATGTTAGTTTGCATCTTGCGGTCCTGCTGTGTCAGGGCTCTGTGCTGGCACTTCTCCATGTGTCAGAACTCAGCTGACCCTCAAGGACTGGCCAGAATATGTCCTGTAACATCTCTGTATGGCTACAGCCCGCTGCGTTCAACCCAGGATGCTGGCTGTCCCCAGGTCTAAGACACAGCCCTGACACAAACACACCTGCACCCCTCCTCCGCAGGGCACCTGCACTCGGGTGTTCTGGCATCACTGATGTATGTGGCCAGCTGTTATTTTCTCTAAAATCTGTATGAAATCAATATGTCCCTCAGAAATGCCATTACTCTTGACAAGAAAACAAATGCCATTCTGCTGCTGCAGAAAGCCAAGCTTTATCTTTTTAAGAGAGCTGTCTGCCAATAGCATCTTAATACCCAGAAGAGGTCACCAGGATTGGGATGATTGAAATTTTCACTTTCAAATGCATGGCTTTTTTTTTTTTCTGCTGTTAAGCAAAAACATTCCAAGTGAGCCTTGTAAATTTTTGCCAGCCTGAGGCAATCAGCTCCTTTAAATGGTATTTCTTATTTTAAAATACCATAAAATAGAAATAAGTGCACAGGGAGATGTACAGTCCACCCACTGCTGATGTATGTCTTTACAGTATAGGCATACATTATATACCGTTCTCTGCATCTGCCAACCGCCCAGCTTAAAAGGCTCTCAGGCTTTCCTTTTTAAATGAAATTTTGTGCAGAGAATTATAAAAGCCCAGTGAGATATGCAAATAAAAGGATTTTGCCAGTTAACTTAGAGGAAAGCAGAGCATCAGTACTGGAGACAAAAGGATGCATTCCTGGGTCTTGCTTTTAACGGTTAAAACTTCACAGCTTCTAGAACTGAAATATGTCTTGGAAGGGAAGGACTCTAAGAGTTTGATCTCTTCTTATAGTTTCACAAGTCTTGCCAATCAGAATCCCAGTACCAAGGTAACTTGTTTTCTGCACACTTAGGCTGCTAAGTAAAGGATACACCTACACAAGCAGTGATGCAAGCCTTTCCAATTTAGGTATGTGGCAGGCCAGATTGGCTGCATGTCAATCCCTCCTGAGGGAAGTTCACCTCCTCACAGACATCCTGGATGCAGCCTTAGGGGCTATGCATTAGGAAGGTTCTGTAAGTGCTTTAAACATCCTGAGCTACCTGCAGGTCCCTGGCTTGCAAAGAGTCGTATGGTGAGGTTGGAAACAGTGCCCAAGTTTGCTAAATCATCTGTCAAACTTAAATGGAGTTTCCTTTCACTTTCATTGGGATTAGACAGGACTTTGGTAGTGTCCAAACTATATGAAGCAAAGCCATGACTAACGTGTATGTCTTACTTCATCCCTCTTGTCTTGCAAGCAGAGAATGAACATCTGAAAGAAGCTTGCTTACCACCACACAGGCGCTGTTCATAGGTAAAAGCAGAGCATGGTGACCATGGGCCTTGGTGCCATGAATGAAATGAAGCCCATCAGCTGCTTAATTGACATCACCGTTGCCTGTGGCTGGACCCTTCAGCGCTGGTGCCAGGCTGTTAAGAAGGAGTAGGGGGTAGCAAAGAACAACAGGCTGAAAGTAGATCTGGGGGAGGAGCCGTGATACCTAAAACTCAAACATTAACTACAATAGGATTAATTACGGGAGCAAGGTCATTGCTGCAGTTTTGAAGCAATTCCAGCAGGGGATTCTGCTGAATGCTAATGGCAAGTTACAGACAGAAGCTCTGATTTAATGCCCATATTTATTACCTTTAATAAAATCAAATTGCTAGTAACACTGAGAGCTCTGGATTTGGAGATTTGAGAAAAGCTCAGCCCTCCCTGTGGTTTTTATGCTTTAACTCACAAATATATCTTTTGTCCTAAGAATGTTGTTGTATTACTTGTGCTCCAGTAATGCTGCAGTCCTAAATGAAGCTCAGGATACTGTTGTATTAGATATTGTATATACCTATAGCTAGTTTTACAGAGACACAGCCGTGATCTGGGCAGTTCAGCACACTGGTAGAGGGCACGCTGGATCCATGGTGGATGTGAAAATGGGTGCTATAATCAAAGGGTACTTAAGCCAGAGAGGTGAAGGATTGGAGACAGATGCACGGTTATTCCTGGTTTGGGAGAGATTAAATGAGTTGTCCAAAGCCGGGAACCAGGACTCTTTCCTTCATTCCCCCTCATTTTAGTGGGTTACTGAATGTTTTCTGGTTCACTTGAAATCCCCAGTTCTGCCAGAAGTGGGTAATTTTGGTCTTATGCCATGTCTGTAGAAATTAGGTCTGCTGTTTCAGGCTGCCAGATTGCATATAAGAGGAAGCTTAGTAGGCACTGAACAGGGTGTTAGGCAGACATGGAAAAATATAAATTCAGTGATGGCTACAGTTGGTTTCATGCATGCTAGTCATGAGATTTCACATCATAACTTCTCCTGGAAACAGCACAGAGAGCAGCCATGAGGCACGTGAGAAGTGATAATTGCTTTGTGTTGTCCTGTATGTGGTGCAATGAATATGTCATCATCGATAATGGACTTGGTAAATCAGGGTGAAAGTCATCAGATGGGAAACTGAGGGAAGTGCTTTACATTGTTTTAATTTCCTCCTCCTTTTATTTAATCTTTTTACCAGTCAAAGATGAATCCAGCAAAACTCCAGCAAGAACAGCGTGATGAGCAATTTACCAGTAAGCAGGAAAAAATAAGGGGTTGTCCAACTGAAGCTGTGTGACACAGTTATCACTTATAAGTTTGTCACTTTGAGGGGTCTGACTGTTTGCTGTGTCACACAAGTATTGCACTGGCAATTATATCAGTGTTATGGAGCAGAGAATTGGGTATAGACCCTACACAAGCAATCTTTCCTTTGCATGTGCTGTGTAGATGCTGGCAGCACTAGGGGACCTGTCTGGGTCTGAGGTGCTTGGCTCTGGGCACAGAGATGTTTTTCTCTTTGCAGTCCATCCCACACCTGGCTGCAGTTGCTACAGGCTCCTACCAAGTTCAATTATCTTCAGATCAGGCTCTAAATGTCAAAAAACCCTTTATGCATAAATTTCACAGGCGAGCTTGGGGGAAAGGAGCTAGATCCAGGCCAGCAGTGCTCCAGCTCTGGAGCTCATGTGCTTTGGTTTCACGTATTAGACAAGAGGTAATTGAGTATTTCTTGGCTGGTTTCAGATATCAGGAGTGTGCTTGTCCCCTGCCTCTTTCAGCTGTATTGCACCAAGGAGGTGTATGACAAGATGCTTATGACAATGGTCTTCTAGGTCAGTATATCACACGTGACATCTTCTACTGTATATATTTATGTGTATTTTCTTTTGGGTTATCAGTGGAAAACATGGATTTCTGTGGGGCTGAGGGGAAGCCCTACTTTTTCTGTTTGTTCCTATGTAGTATCAATGCTTAAAAAGGTCTGGCTCAAAGAGTGTGGCTATATGCGTAATTTTTGACCTTGTCAACAAAG
>NW_010168151.1:0-630 GCF_000695765.1 Mesitornis unicolor | reverse complement strand
CACTCTTTCATTGACAAGTTCACTTTTGTTGTTTGGTAAATCTGATGGCATATGCAGTTGCATTTTTAAATCTGTATTTATCTATAGATCACAGCTTAGCCCACAGAAACAGGGCTATTTGCCATCATTGCATCTTGTGCAAAGCAATGGCAATCAACTTATCTCCACTCTTTCTTTCCTCTTCCTGCCCCAAAGTCCTGAAGTAAATCCATTTCGTATATTACCAGACATGCATGAACTTTTTTAACCTGCAATATCTGTCCTCATGGACATGAGAAATGGTAGCATAGCCAAGGAACACTGTTGATATGTGGTGTTGGTGCATTTTTCTGTAGTTTCAAATAGTCTAGTGCTCAGCCATAAATGCCTCTCCAAGTGAGACCTCATCAGAGGAGGTTTTCTTCTCCCTTTTATTACTGATGCAGCTTGTTTGTGGGTGCATGTGCTGTACTGCAACAGTGATTAGAGACCCAATTTCATAATTTCTTCATCTGGAAAGCCAGGAGACTTGGATTCTGTTCTGACACTCACTCTTACTGTAACCATACCCTTTTTTTTAGCTCTTAATATGGACCTTAAGATGGCTGCTGCTGTTTTCCCAGAATCACAAAATATCAGGAGTTGGAAGGG
>NW_010168150.1:0-6281 GCF_000695765.1 Mesitornis unicolor | reverse complement strand
GGAGAAAGGGGTTACCTCTGCTGTTTCAGCGGTAACCCCGACGGCTCTGGGCACACATTTGGTTTCTTCAGGCTCCTTCCTTATAAACAAATCCTCACACAAGCCTCCAGAAGCATTCCTTCCCATCTCCTCTTTGCTGGGTAAGAAGTGAATCAGCCTTCCAAGTACTACTTCAACTAGCTAGCCCTCTTCGCGTACAGCAAATGCTGTTAGAGGTGGAAAAGCAGCAGAGAATGACAGATACAACATCCTGTTTTAGCTAGATCTGCTGCATTTGGGGGAAAAACACGTCAAAGTGAAATGGATTTTCAGCTAGGTATCAAATTTGGCTGATCAGTAGACTAGCTTTTCATTTGTACGTGCCTGGCTTCTCATCTTTGATGGTATCAGGGAAGACTGGTCAGATGATGGTATCAGATTTTCAGAGGCACAACAGAAAGACAGCAAAACTCAGATGCCAAAATATGGACTATTGGCCTACGTAAAGATAATACTGCAAGAACAAAATTAAATTGGTTGTTGATTCAATGCAACTTGAAGGAACTAGCTGAGATAAGATGAGAAATAATGTAATTTATGAAGAATGTAGGTATTTCTGTTGCTCTCTGTTGTTAGTCTATTACGGCAAGCGAAAGTTTATATAAATAAACCTAGAAGAAAAAAAGTGGTTCCTGCTGGTAGCCTTACAGGCTTCCTCTGGTCTTCATCCCAGCAGGTTAAAGTGCCAGGGAGACTCTAAAATCTGCAAATCATTAGTTTTTTATGCTATGCTGCCTTTATTGTAGCAGAGTTCAGCTGCATTCTTGTTTCTAGTCTGTCTAAAGGTAAATTCCCTCAGTGTGACATTTTACTGAGCAGCAGTTATTTTTAGTAGTTGTAAGGTGCCCTGGCACATCTTTCCTGGAAACGTATCTGTCTGAGAAGGAATTTCCAGAAGGAGCCCAAATTCTCCTGTGGTCTTTGGCATTTAGTCTAGTTCCATGAGAGGGAACCAGAGAAGGATTCTCTTCTGGCTTTGTGGGAATGTAGTCTGTGCCCTGAATTTTGAAAAGCCTTGGTTTCTTTGTTAAATCTCATTTTTAATTTCTTACTGCAGATAATAGAGAAAAATGCTGATCCTGAGCAGATGCTGTTGTCTTATCTGCGAAAGAGACGTATCCTTTTCTTATCTGTTCCCTTAAGTCACTCATTTGAAAGCCTTATTCAAGCAAGATTATCATAAATTATAATTAAAAGGTAATTTACAAGATTAAGGAAGTTGTGACTCCCGTAAAATAAACCAGCTATGTTAGAAGAAGTGTCTTTCTTAAGCCAAATACTCTTAAGTGAGCTGCTGTATTTTTAGCCTAGTTTCCTAAACACAGTGTTGCCAGCAGGCTTGATGTTTATGTTTGTATCTGTGTTCCTCCCCTCTCCCCCCATAAAGAAACCTAAGAACCTCTTGGCCAGTATGCAGATAGCTTGACATAATAGGAGTCTTTAAGTTTTCTAAAAGTTTCTCCTAGGAAAGGAGAGATCTTGTGATGAGACCCTGAGTCTGCTGAGATTTTAAGATAATCTGTTTTTTCTTATGATAAGAACTCCAAGCAGATTTCTAAACTCAAAAACTAGTATTTACTTACTTAATAGTAAGTAAATATGAGCAAGTATGTTTTTAAAACAGAAGGAAAAAATTACTTAAACAAGACAGAATAGAAGTTGAGAGAGCTAGAACTCGCACCCTGCCAGGTTTGTCTTTGCAGGGAAGGTTCTTTTCCTCCTGTCTTGGTTTCAGTCCGCAGCTCAGTGGCTTTCTGGGTTGCTGCAAATTGTACAAATTGCACTTGCTCTGATCTTTTCCTCTTTTCACCATTTCAGAGGCCTTACTCTGTGTCTGCTCTCAACTGTTCTTAGAAGTTTTCAAATATCTGCTGCACCACAAGCTTATTCCCAGTGTTCATGAAGCTGTTGTGTAATATTCTGAACACGTGTTAGGGACTTGCAGCCAAGACCAGAGTCAAATTTGGAGAAGAGCAGAATCTCTCATTTTTGCAGCTTCCTAGGCTGTCTCATGAAGCATAACCCCCACAGGGCAAGTGATGTGCTGTAAACTATGCAATTCACACATGAGTTTTTATATTTGTCCCAAAAGAAAAACTTAAGTGAAAACATGTTTGTCACTGGTCAGTCATAAGGAGGAGACTGGAGCAGAATAGATTGCTCTAGTTATGGTGCTTATGAAATGATTCTTCAGTAATTTTAACAACTTTTGACTCTATCAGACTATAAAATCATAGAATCATTTAGGTTGGAAAAGATCCTGGACTCAGACTGTTAACCTAACACTGCCAAGTCCACCACTAAACCGTGTCCCTAAGTGCCATGTCTGCAGGTCTTTTAAATACCACAAATAATGGTGACTCAACCACTTCCCTGGAGAGCCTGTTCAAGTGCTGGATAACGCTTTTAGTGAAGACACTTTTTCTAATATCCAGTCTAAACCTACCGTGGTGCAACTTGAGGCAGTTTCCTCTCCCACTTGTTACTTGGGAGAAAAGACTGATGCCCACCAAGTAGCTCAATACCAGCCCTATCACAAGAGTTGTACTTCATTGATTAAAGCACATTGATGAGTGATCTAAATGTGCTCTGACACCATGAGAAGTCATTCAACCTTTCTGTATCACTGTACCCTGCTTATAAATGGAGGGTAAGATTAACTTGTTTTCAGGAGGTAGTTGGTTTCACCATACAGTTTAAATGTCAAATTGTGGTATTCCTGCCCTCTGTTGCCTAGGTCTGTGTGATGGTGTGACATCCCCTGAGATGTGCCCAACCACCTGTGGCTGAGACAGCTTTGTTGGTCTTTTCACAGCAAGCCTTCACATACAGTTGAGTTAAGATAGCTAGGGAGAGAGCTAACTTTGGTAAAGAGACAAGAATTAATCATAGAATGTGTAAAGTTGAAAGGGTCCTTTAGAGGTCATTTAATCCAAGCCCCATGTAGTGAGCAGGGACATCTTTAACAAGATCAGGTTGCTCAAAGACCCATCAAGCCTGACTTTGAATGTCTTCAGGGATGGGGCCTCCACCACTTCATTGAGTAACCTGTTCCAGTGTTTCACCACCCTCGTAGTAAAGAACATCTTCCTAATGTCTGATCTAAATCTACCCTGTTCTAGTTTAAAACAATTGCCCCACTTCCTATTGCTACACACCCTTGTAAACAGTCCCTCCCCAGCTTTCTTGTAAGCCCCCTTCAGATACTGGAAGGCTGCACTAAGGTCCTCCTGGAGCCTTATCTTCTCCAGGCTGAGCAACCTCAACTCTCTCAGCCTGTCCTCACAGGAGAGGTGTTCCAGCCCTCAGCTTCAATGTTATTTTCACTGGAAATTTTAATCCAACCTAGAAAGGAATCTAATATATATGCTATCATAACAAACCAATTCTGTGTTCCATGGCAGTTCAGGTAAAAAAAGATGGCTTCAAGCTTTTGAATGGCATAAAGACCAAAATGAAAACTGATAATTTTTTTCCCTAATGACAGCATTTTCAGTCCGTCTTACAGGAACTAAGTATGGCTGTGGAGGAGGTGGCTGTGGGGCCTGCACAGTGATGGTATCAACTTATGACCCAGCTTCAAAGAAGATACGGTATTCTTAGCAGAAAATTTTGAAAATTACACCATTTTATGACTGTAGATACCATTTCCAGATATGAAACTGTAAAAACGTAAAATAATAATAGTAAAAGAATCCAAAGGAAGAGAAACTTTTAATCCAAAAGAGACTGCTGTAAAATATACTGTTAATTCAGCTGTGTTGTAAATCTGCTGAAATAGCATGCTCACATGCCTAATTTGCTCATAGATGCTGACTGCTGCAAGGAATTTTT
Organism: Mesitornis unicolor; assembly: GCF_000695765.1. NCBI lineage: Eukaryota > Metazoa > Chordata > Aves > Mesitornithiformes > Mesitornithidae > Mesitornis > Mesitornis unicolor. The sequence continues at coordinate 2,408 of NW_010168150.1, read as the reverse complement.
TTTTAGGAGGCATACATTTAACAACCTTTGTACTGACCACTGAAATGTAGCTCCTTACCTGCAGCTCTGTCATATGACTGATAGGAAGACAGGGCAAGCAGAAGTTTGAGTCTTACCAGCCCTTTAACACTGAACTCTCTCCCTACACCTCAGCCACAAAAAGAAGGACTTTGAAACTCAAAACGGATTTCATTAAGCTAAAAACTGGAATAAATTACTTTTAAATTGAGAATTTAAAATTGTTAAATGGTTACATGTCATTATCAATTAAATGTTTTTTAGATGGGGAAAAAGTAAAAATGTTCCAGTTGCTTTTGACAATTGGATTACACTGGAATGCAGCGCAAAGGAAAATCTTTAAAATTACAAGATTGAAATTAAAACAGTCAGAATGACACTTGAAAATAAACATTTTATCTATAGTAAAACACAGTATTTTATTGCTAATGATGAAAAGCTAGAAGAATTTTCATTTGATATGTTGTTGCTAATTACATTTATTTTACATCAGAATTTCCTTTGAGTCAGAAAGTTGATTACAAATTTTCAGCAGTAATTCTTTACTTCCTGTGAACGACTACAGCAACCCTCCCTTCTGCATCTTCCTCCTCCAAAACACATTTTACAGGTTGCTTATGGGCAAAGAGAGACAAAAGGGCAAATAGAAAAGACTGAAGTATTAAGGAATATATGAACTCTACAGAACTGTCCTTATAAATACAGTTTTTATACTGGGGACAAGAGACACAGCTAGTAAGTGATCCCTTCTATAAATAAAGCTTATTTTTTTCTTATTCCGAATGATGATGACTGCTTTGTAAGTATAAACTATGTCTTGATTGACTGCGAAATAATATTAATTAATCTTTATTCCAATAAAATAACATTTATGTTCTTTATTCTCCTTTATGTTCCAAAGACATTATTCAGCAAATGCTTGTTTGCTTCCCATTTGCTCCTTGTATGGTGTGGCAGTCACCACAGTGGAGGGTGTTGGAAGTACAAAAACCAGGGTTCATCCAGTTCAGGTGAGAGTACGTTATCAGTGTGTAAGAGGATGGCTGATCTCTTCCTTTGTATGGGCTGGCTTGAGTGGCAGTGCTTTTAGGGCATGGGAATTTCACATGATGATTATTCTTCCTGCTAAATGATAGCAGAAGACAGCACAACTTTCTGATGGCTGGTTGATCAAGGCTAATGAGTTATGGCTCATAGTGGATCTTGCTTTAATACTGACAGCCTGATCAAATAGTTGGTATGTAAGAATTGTTAGAGTGGATCAGACTTGTGCGCTATTTGGACTAACAGTGCATCTTGGGCAATGCCCCTTTAGCTAATCTTTTGGTATGAATGCAAAAAAGACAGAAGTCCACTGAAGGTTAATTTGCTTGCTTAGTAAGATGTGCCTGGGCATCACACCCAAAATAATTATTCTTATTTGAGATTGCTAAAATTGTTTTACTTTAGAAGTCTGATTTGCTATGAAGACAACATTTAGTATGGTGTCTCCCATTTGAGAAAGCATTCATTAGAGCGGTGATGTTTGCAGGAGAAAGGGTGCTATTTGTGGCATATCATTTCAGGAAAGGCTTGCCAAGTGCCATGGCTCCCAGTGTGGTTTCTGCACCCCTGGTATGGTGATGTCTATATACACTTTGCTGAGAAACCACCCAGAACCAAGTTCAGAGCAGATGATTGCAGCTTTGGCTGGTAAATATTGCCACTTTTTAATTTGTAGGTATGTCCTTGAATAATTTTTTTCAGATACTTGGTGCATCTGAGTGCATGTCTGTCTATGTATGCATGCGTGTATGTACGTACTCTATACAAATTGTGCCTTCCCAGCAGAGTTGGTACTGGATACAAACCTTGCATTCCCTGTCATTCTTTTCTCCTGGAAAATGAAGCATGGAACTCTGCATTGTTTTCAGGGACAGGTGTTCAAAACACCCTCATATGTGTCTTTTGAAGTGCTTTAAATCAGATGTGCAAAAATGATGGCAAATTGGAGAAGTAGCTGCATCTGAAGGTCTCTCAGATCCTGTTACATCTGGAATTGAAAGTGTCATAAGCCTCACAGGAGGGCCCTTTTGTGGTGGAGATAAAACAGTCAAATAAGGAAGAGATATGCAGACCATCTTCACTAAGGGAAAGTGAACATTTATTGCAGGTAAAATAGCCGCCTGTCATCTGTTGCGCTCTAGAGTCACAGTGGAGCCAAAGGCATTTTCTGATACTGAGATGAACTTAGATGGAGGTGAAATGGTAACTTCCTTCACTATTAGAAATAAGGGAGGGGAAGGAGAAAAACATTTCAAGTTGATGAAGAATACTGTACAATCTCTTATTCTTTTGCATGTTAAGCTGTAGTCAGCATTCACAGAATCGCAGAATCTTAGGAGTTGGAA
>NW_010168149.1:5705-8780 GCF_000695765.1 Mesitornis unicolor | reverse complement strand
TGTAGAATAATCATCTTGACCTACTTTGTAGAAAACATGATGACTCCACTTATTTTTGTTTTATAAAGAATATAGGGTATGCAGGCACTTGGAGCTATTCCCCTTTGCTCAAGTGTTTCATAAATGAAGACTTGTGCATACCATAAAAACGCTTTCCTATAGTTTATTTAAAATTTTTATCTAATATATATCATATATTTACAACAAATGACACGTTTGATTAATGGGATTTGACGTGACATATCTCACTTAGAAGTTTCAGAAAAGAATGCTGCTTCATATTAGCCTATCAGAAATGACACATATGTCACCATGTGACTAGCTTTCCAGATGAGGGCCAGGCATAGCCTCATTACCTTGGGCATAAAAACACTGACACTAAAGAAAAAAGGATTATGCCTGTCATGTCTTCCTTTTCTCTGTACAAACTCTTCCAAAAAGCCTCTAGGGGATTGTTCTTCTTTTCCAAGAGACTACAACAGGGAAATTGTTCAATACTTTGCTGTAAAAGACTTAACTATTAGTTGAACTATGATTACCTTTGAAAAATGTATTTGGTATTACTAATAGGGATTTTGGTTAAGTGACTGATTCTTACAAAGCTGAAGAAGGAAACAGAGACACAATTCTGTGCATACACATTTGTGTACGTGTTTGTGCATACACACAAACATGCATACACCTTTGTTTATATAATTTTGTACACTTTATGTGTCAAAGAACATTTTGTGAACAGTCTGATAGTTCTGGATATCTGTTTTCACTCTTAAGTGTTGTAATGTAGTTAATTTTAGAGTGGTTTTAATCAGTATCATCAGAGTGAAAAATTACTATAGAAGACAGATGAAAATATTCAAATGTCAATGATGTTCTTCACTGTAATGTAAGAAAATTATGAGTAAATAATTATTAGGTATAATATAGTATTTTGACATTTGTATATGTATGCACACACATTATATATACATAAACTCATACATCTATGTTATATATATTAATGCAGATAGTCACATGTATATTTTAATACAATTACTTTCTTGTGGAGAACAAACAAGAATGAAATTTGTGAGACCTTACTTGACACTGGGCTATAGAAACAGCTTTTGTGACCACTTACACATTCAGACAGAAAAAACACAAGAGATGCCTGTAAGTGCCTTCTAAGCTGCTATCTGACCTTGAGTAGAACAACTGTACTTTTTATGCTGTTTTACTTTTATGGTAAAAGATACGAGAGATTGTAAGAAAGAAGTTATATAAATTGATTCTGATTTTTTGTTCTGTATCAATATTAATCAATGGTAGCAAATTGCATACTATTATATGTGCTGAACCCCTTTGGCAACAGCTGTTCTACTTTGTGGTATATTACACAATGCCAACAGGACTTAAAGTTGGGAAGAAGGTCAACTCTTCAGGCAGTGATGCCTCAGGGAAACCAGAAAGTGTCCCCACTTCTCAGCCTATTCAGCCACTTGCATCCCAAATAGTCAAAAAGCACTTCACTGCCTTAGGCTGTTTCAAAGTCAGAGCTGCTTCTTTCCCATTAAAATATATTTACACTGCTTAATAAAGAATAGCCTTTTTACAAGAGTACATTATTGTGTACAAGAAATCCCAGTAGTTCCTCTGAAAGCTACCTACATGCAGTACCATTTAGTAACACAGATTCCTAGTGAAATTGAAAATACTCAAATTGGTAGAAAATGTGATAAGAGGCGGATAATGGACTCATTTTAACTCTTCTCCCAAAGAGAGAAAGAAACATGAAGGTTTCTATAGTCCTTAAAAAGTCTAAAGATTGGTATGGTTTCTTCTCAGATTCAGCTATTAAATTATTCTCATTTGTCCCTGAATATTGGAAATCAAATAAATATGTATGTATCTTTAATCTCCCCTACCTCTATTTATGTGAGTTTCAGATGTCTAAGGATTTTGAATTTGAAACTGAAGAGAAAAACCGAAATCTGAGAGTAGAACAAGCTAAGACCACCATTCAAAACCAGTATTTTGTTTGCCTTCCACCTTCTTTTCCCTTATGGTTTCTGTGTTGAAAACAGAAAAATAACATATATAACATATCTTCATTAACCAGTATTTAGCAAACTTATTTACAGTTTTGTCCATTTTTTCATGGCTCTTTAACAGTGTTTTCAGAAAACATTAAAGAAGAAAACATTGCCTTTAAAGAAGGCAATTAATAAATGTTGGCAGTTTTTCTAATGTTAAATACTGGAGAAGGAAAAAACTTTTCAAAGCCAAATTTGACTCTTTCATCAGAGACTAACCCTGAAAACATTTCTGTAAGAAGCTTGAATTGTCTTATAGGTTGGAACTCTAGGTTATTCTGAATGCATGATGTACTGACAGTCATCTGATGATAACTAAGTTTCTGGGTAAAATGAGATGAAGTTTCATCATACAGTAAGCCAGTACCCTGAGAAGACATCTTAAAGATACAAAGGAAATCTGTTGAAATTATATGAACAAAATTAACCAATCAGCAAAAAAAGTTGATTTAAAAGAAATATTCATAAAAATACTGTATGAAGATCTATGGCATTATTCTCCATCAGTAGCACCAAAAATGAAATCAACAGTCTTACAACAATGGTGTATTATATGTTTCTTTTAATGCTGATGAACAACAGCTGAAGAGAATAAGCAAAAAACAAGGTTATGAGGATACACATTCTGACATGTCATTCGTAACATTTTGCTTATCTGGATCAGAGGGATAGTGCTCAACTTGTGGGTAACAGAATCTATAACTGGAAAAGGCCAGAAAAGTTTTCTTTAATATTGAGGAGTTGAAGGAGATTGAAGAAAGATATGGTTTCAGATAGAAGACTGCTGAAGATAGTCTCCATTTATGAAACTGTTGTTGGCTGTTTCAAATGTAGACTAATGTCTAGAAAACTAAGGTAGAAAAAAAAAACATAAAGTTTTCAAAGATAAGCTTATCTTATAAGCTTATGATAGCTTATCATAACAAAATAAATTTGCATAAGCTCAGGTTTAGCATGGGATGTCATAAATTAAGAAGCTAAACAGTTCTAAAAATAATAAATTCAC
>NW_010168149.1:0-5674 GCF_000695765.1 Mesitornis unicolor | reverse complement strand
GCTGAACTATGAGGTTTCTGTCATGTGAGCTTAAAACTAATGAACTTATTTACTTCACATTTTTCATAGATCTAATTCAAAGTAAAACCTTGAATCCTGAAGTCATGTAAGTACAGATCATATTATGCATTCTTTAACTATTATATAATTCTACAATAATTATTATACAACCTTTATACTATTATGTTGAAAGGCTTTTTATAAAAAGTAATACATACAGAATAGAAGAAAAAGAATATTGAACTTTTGTTTAAAAATCTTGCTGCACTTTTCCTGCTTAAAACAACATGGTCTTAGCCTTGGACCAGAGTAATTTTAACTTACAGTACCACATTATAACTGCAATTCTGCATTTCTTATTCATAGAATATTTGTTGACTACTACTTGCTTGGTTTAAATGCATCAGCCTTCTGAAATCTCCAGACTGTCACCAAGACCTCTTAAACTAATTTCTTCAGAACAGAGGTCCACTGTATTCACCAGGAATGTAGCGGGCATGCAGTGACATGTAGCTGTTTCCAACATAGGGAGAGAGAGTACAAGTTAACTGAACAGCAAGTAAGGACATAACTTGCAGCTTATTTAGTATAAAATTGGAAAAGAACTATAAGTTCTGTAGCAAAATGTTGTTATGTCAATTTTAATGTAAGTACTCTAACACCGGAATTTTCAGCTATGATTACTTCTGAAAAATACTTTCTTTTTGAAAAATAGATTCTTTTAAGAAATTGCATTACATTGCATTATACTAGGCTGGGTTCATTGTAGTTAATTTGTTCCTGAATGTAACTCCCAAGAAAACACGAATTGTTTAATTAGAGCTTAAAGAAACTCAACCCTTGTCTAGAGAGCTCCTTCAAGATTTTTATGCAAGCTTATTGATTTTCTGCAACCAAACTTTGGTTTCATAATGGGGCACCAGACCAATCTTTTGAATAATAAATGTCTAAGACATTTCAAAGGAATGATGACACCATGGTTATTCTACATTTTTCCAGATTTTAGTCTACATTTTCCAAACACTTTTATTAGAAAAAAAAAAGAAATTAAATTTTGGGGAATTTCAGTCAAAACAACTGAGCTTGTAAAACTATCTATTAAATTTCCTCAGTTTTGTTTCTGTATTTCTTAGGAAGCGTTATCTGTTACTGACGTCTTGTGTAATTTAAAGTCTATCTTAACAACTGTTTTGGTTATTAGATACAAACTGATTCATTAACCAGAATTAATGTTTACTAAATAGCTGTCCTTTTAACTGTCTAGGATTTCTTGAAGTTAGTACATAGAATCATTCTTCTATTCTCTGACTTTTATATCCTAGGAATATCCCTTATAAATAATTCATCTGATTGTTCTCAATTTCAGAAGAAGCCTTGGTGTCAGTGAAGAATGAGGACTGTGTAACTGGCTTTAAAGAGGCCGTTGAGTGGTTCTCCATGTAATACTTGTGTCTGCAGAAACAAGGTAATTAGAAACAAAGATTTTCATACATTAAAGCTGAAGTGGCAGCTAGGAATTAATTTTCTCTTTATTTGCCTGCTGATGGAGAAAGTGACATAAAGTATTGAACATATCAGTGTGTAATGTGCTATCATGGCAGGGAATGCTGACATAATGCTTGCTGCCTGGTAGGACAAGTCTTCAGCATCCTGTAGAAACTGCTAAGACTTCTTGATTTTTTTCCTGCACTTTGTTCAGAAACTGTAGAAAGTTGTAAGCAATATTCTGTCCTCAATTTTGTATAAGTTTTTCCTCCTTTGACATAAAATGCATGCTTGGGTATGGAGGAGACTGAAGTTTTCAGGGTATCAGCAAAATTTTTGCCCAGAAAAGCAGTGAGTACCCACAGAAAACAGTATGTTTGCTCTTAAAAAGGCAAATATTTCTAAACATTTTTTAAATATTCTAAAAATACTAATATTTCTAAAGTTTTCCCCATAATGTTAGGGACCACATTCATACTCCATGCATTCTTCAATACTGGTTAGATTTAGTGAGGATCTTTTGCCAGAAGATGGACATACTATTTCTTTTCTTGTCCTCTGTATCCTTCTTTGGTTTTGTACTGAACAGTACTCAGTTCTAAATATCGAGATATTTATACAGGCAATACATGTAGATGGGCCTCCGCAGAGAAAATATGTCCTTTCCAACATCTTCTAAACCTCACTTCAATTTTCCAGTACTGAACTTTATGTTCTAGACATGTCTAGAATCTTATGTTTCAGACCTGCAGTGCTGTAGTCCAGATTAAACATTTATGTTTTGCAGGCCTGTTATAGTTCTGTTCATAATACTTAAATAAGGAATCTTTTTTTTTTCATTTGCTAGTTCACTGGATGTCTATTAGATAATTGCTTGACTTGAATCCACTACAATTTTCCTTTTAGAAGAGAAAGGATCACAGTTGCTTTAAGGAGGAAAACTTGAAAATATGATGGTATATTCTGGTAATGAAAGTGTTGCAATCCACTTTGCATGAGTTCTATTTCTGCAATACAACATCAATAGCTGAAAACAGATCTTCAGAAGTTCCTGGTTTTTGTTTGATATTGGACTCCCCTACTCCTTCACTGTAGAACTAAATGGGATGCCAGTGAAGCAGTCTTGTATTAAATTTAGTCCAAAATAAGAATGTAACAAAGCCAGATATTTTCATGGGAGTGCTCCCCTGTGTAACTGTGTAGTCCTGTAACACGGTATTGCTATAACAGACCATAAGCTTTGTACTGAGTTTGCAAGGCCTCAGGACTCAAGTTTGCCAGTTGTACTGTGTCTGAATTTTCTTGACCAGTTTTGGTTTACTATGTTTAGCCAGGCCAACAATTTCCCTAAATGACTAGGTTTCTACAGCTAATAGAATTTACTCTCGTTTGTCTTTGTGTGGAATAAGCACAATTTTAGATAAAAGGCAGCAGCCAGCATTGTAAAATGGAATAGTTTCACTTCTAACATAATGTTGCAATGTAGAGAAATACAGGCCTGATACAGTATCAGAGTCCATGAGAAACCAAGAGACAGGATACAGCTTTGACAATTCAGCCATGATCACTGAAAATATGCAAATGTGGAGCTGGACAACATAGGATTTAATGGTAACAGAGATAACAAAGATAACATATGTAGAAGACAATATTTAGTGAATTTGGATATAATGTCAAGCTACAGACCAATGAAGAAAGCGCAAAGGTGCAAAAGTGTATTAGCAAACATGACTCCAAGTATATCCTGTAACACAGAAAAAGAAAACATCACTATGAGCAATGTGTTCCTCCCAGTGATTGACTTTGAATGCAGTAACACCCTCATCACCACCATGATGAAATCGCTGACCCAGACAAGCAAGGTAAGGGTGAGCATGACACTGTGAAAAAGGGAAAGAAACAAAGAAGTGTGTGCTACAATTTTAATTGGGATATTATTACTTCTGAGTCTTTTTCTGTATAGAATTATTCTATTTAGATGTTTATTCTTTCTTTTTCTATATTTAGATTTAGACTAAAAATGATTCTTGAATTAGACTGTTAAAGTTTCTTTTACACTTATGATAAATCCTTGGCATTGCATCCATCTATCCATCTGTCTTTGTGTTTTGAGTTCACCTTAGCTGGCTGCTAGCTGCCCCCCAAGCTCTCCTGATGCAGCCCAGGATATGATTGGCTTTCTGGGCTACATGTGCACATTGGTGTCTCATGTCTAATTTTATGTTCAATGTATATTCTCCAATGATGAAGGATGCTGACATGATAATGCTTGTGCTAGTGTCTTTCTCTGTCGTAAAGTTATCTTGTTTTTACAAAAGCAAACAAACCAACAAACTTTATCTCTTATATTCAACAACTGGCATTTTTTGATGTGCTACAGCAATGTATTATCAGTTCACTGGTCCACTGGTAATGTAGGAAAGTTAATGTATAATCAACACACCATTATTTTGATGATAACTTGCAGTAATGAATTACCAGGGCAATGTCAGCAGATGCATACTAATGACTGATCATATCACCATAGCATGAGTTTCTTCACTGTTTTTACAGGCAAGGAACTTGCTGAGGATGATCTGACTACTTCTGGCAGAAGGAGAACTCCTAAGAGATAGAAATGTGATTCTAAAACCCTAATGTTACTGCACTCGTACTTTCAAAATATTCTTGCTGACATAGAGAGCCACAAACAATTCCATCTTAAGGTTATAAAAGATTGTGTGTAACAAAAAAGGATAATTATTGTTTTGTGTTTGCCCATTCAAGTGTTATGTGTCTATTCCAAAACTGAAACTAAACTGAAATAAAAATTTGAAGAGTAATGTAGTCCTGGAACAGACTGGCCAGAAATTATGTGAAGTCTCAAACTTTGGAGTTTTTTTCAAAAGCTAGACAGACAAAGCCAAGGCTGAATGACCTAGCACTTAGGTCAGCTTCTCCAAGGCCCAGCCAACTTTTCTATTAATCTGAAGTACTGCAAAAAAATGTATTAGAAAGTCATTATCCCATGTATGCATCTTTTCTCCAGGGAAGACAGAATTTGCTTTTTCTACAATCACTCAGTATTTACTATGAATGCACTGCAAAATTATCTGAAAGATTATTAGTTACCCATTTGTTCATGAAGTGTAGTTCATTATAACATAAAATTTGAGAATTAGATAAGATCATTCTTTTGCCATGAAGTGGAATATGAACTTTTACTGCCTTCATTAAATTGTCATATTAATACTATTGTTTATCAAGTGTACATCTGTATTACAATGAAATGGTTGAGGTATCATATCTTAAAACAATGAATAAGACATAAGCTTCCATAGCAACTAAATAATTAAGGCCAAAATGGCTTTTCAAACAAAAAATATTTTTTTTTCCAAAAAATAATTAATGTAGAAGTGTTTTTCATAACTATACATTCTACAGCAGGATGTAAAGACAATAATAACAGACAGTAATTACAATTAAACCATATTGACAGCCTCATAAAATAGCAAGAGCTGGATTCTTAGACTTTGAGAAGCATGTTCTTAAGAGATGCATTTCTAAGAGAAATACAGATTTCTCTCCCAGGGCTTCAATATATACTTAGAGACTGTATTTTTTGCAAATTAAAGTAAGAATTCACCTTACTGAATTACAGTGTGTCAATAGCAATAAGAACTGACCAGTAGCAAAATGTCATTGAGATCTTTTTTGCTGTAACCAGTAAAATAGCTTACATAAGATGCTTAACCACTTTAAACACAAAGGAAGAGTAATCACAAGCAATATTGCTTTCCATCCTGGAAATGAAAAGAAAAAAATCAGTAATACAAGTGAAGTCAACATGACCTTTGGTTCATGGTTTTATTAATTCATTAGATTTTCCTAAACAAAAAATACTCTTTATAAATTCTTTTAACAAATACTACTTAGTGCTTTAAAAATATTTATTTTGGGTATTTATGTAAATAAACCCCTTCCTTTTCTGATAGAAAGTTTTTTGTATATACATGGTAAAATTCTAAATGTAAACTGAACATTATTTACATATGTTCCTAATATGTTTACAGATAACTTTTTGATAGAAAATTTGTACTGTTCTTTTTTTTTTTCTCATTTGTTTACAGCACTGTACAGTGTCTTTTGCCGTTTTATGGACAGCTAGATAATAATTATTTTGACAATTTTTAAAATTTCATCTTATGCT
>NW_010168148.1:0-4160 GCF_000695765.1 Mesitornis unicolor | reverse complement strand
CTGGGCTTGCCCTGAGCCTTGAACGGAGACAATTCATTTAGCAAAAAGAGATCACTAATTCACTAAGATACTTAAGCATTTAAAATAGCCTTACTATCAGAGATTCTGCATGTCCCTTTTCAATTATCATAGTTTTGGTTAAAAAAAAAAAAAAGCTGCTGTCACCTTGCATCTGCATGCACAGTGGCAAAACTATCTTTGCAAGGCTGACCAGTTTAGTACTTCCAGACTAGTTACACGTCTATTTGATCAATATCTATCTTTCATAATATAATTAGGTTTTTTAGAATTGCACTCCACAGTCTTCATTAATTATTATATTTTACAACTTTTAAAAAGAAAATCTAATATCTTAATTAGAGTTTTCCAGTTGCTGGGTGATCTTTTTCCCATTTCCTCTTATTTTTTCTTCAATTCCAATGCAATTTCAATGCCTCATGATAATTTGCTTCATTTATGGCAGAGTTTATTTTAAATACTCTTGTGATATAGGGAGAGGAAGATGAGCGTGAAAGATAAAAGTGTTTACAACATAATCTCCACTGTTTGCCTAACTTACCTAGTTTCTGATGAAGTTCAAGATGGAGGTTCCTGTTCCCATGTTGGGCAATAGTATTGGCCATTTTGTCAGTGGTAAATTGGAATGCAGATCTCTGCTTTATCTCAGAAGCTTGGAAGTTGCTACTGTATACGTTAGATAAAGCATCTTGCTCTTGGATAATTTTAAGCAAAATTGTATTTTTCAGCTTAAATTGTAACTTGCTTCTTTATCTCAAAAGGCTGGTGTGCCCACCAATAATAATTTTTTTAGTTTTGTGGTGCAAATACAACTGTCAAGTTGAAAAGAGTTACACAACTTTTTTTCAGTGTGTAAGTGGGATGATGGTTCAAATAAGACAAATAGCAGGGCTGTGTTATACAACCTGCAGTGAGGCCATGAGGCACTGGTGATAAAATGGAGATGAGTTCATTGCAATACATTACTGAAATAGTTCTGTACATAATTCTGTATAAAGATCACTAAACCCGAATTTTCCTGTAAGAGATGCCTTTGTTATGATTTCAGATGAGATCTTAATGTAGCAGATCACGTCACTGTAATTGCATTAGTGTCAGTGTTTTCAGAAAATGATTTGCAGTACAGTTCATTTGTAGTAAAAGAAATTGAAGTGGCTTGTGGCTTATTTGGTAAGTTACTATCGGATGGAGTTAAAGAGACGGAAGTGAAAAGAATTTGATATCTATTAAAGTCTTACATAGTTTGAATTACTCTTAATGCACATTAAGACAACCAAACCTAATTATCTAAATTTGCATAGCTGAGCAGAAAGATCTAGTATGGATGAAGAATAATAATTTCATCAAATTTGCTAGACAAAGGTAGACTGTATGAGGTCAGATTATGTTACTGCATCCTTGCAAAGACATCAGGCATCTTCCTTTCCAATACATGAGGTAGCCTCCCTCAGCTTGCATCCTGCAACCTCCAGGTTCCTCCATAAGTGATGACTCTCCCTGTCTCTCACCTGGTGTCCTGGGGCAAAAGAGAGCTCCGAACCCTGTGTATTCTGAGCATGGCACCACAGAGCAGAAGAGCACAAGGATCTGCCATGCAACTACAAGTTGCATGGAATTAAGAAGTGAAAAACAGGACAGAAATCACCTTGTGATTTCCAGAAAACTCCTCAATAGTGTATTTGAAATGTGCTGATTGTAGCAGAAACATATATATATATAGTAAGCTGAACTAAAATTTCAGAGGTAAAGCGTCCAAAATATTTTGCTTCTTGAAATATTGAACCAAGTTCAGTAGAGAATTCACATTTTATTTTTTATTATACTAACCCAGCGAAGGTGAATTTTGTTCCAGAAATTATTACAGACACATCATGTTCAAATAGCCCTCTTACAGGGTTTTTCACTATTCCCCTTAGATCTTTGTGGCAATGTATTGAAAGTGTGCTAATGTGTTTACTGCATATCCTGGAAGTGTGATCCCAGCAATTATGAAACACACGGCCAGCCTTGACACACATAGAGTCTCAGGGTGAAAAAGTCATTTGCTCTATCGTTAAATAAGCAATGAAGGTTTAAAAGTAACCTTCCGTTTTTTCCCTTGACACAAATACAAGGAGATCATTAATTTCTGACTGCAGTTAGAATAAATGCATAAAAACTTTTTTCTTTATTTTTTTTCCGCAAGCAGATTACCTGAAAGGCCCTGCACAAAGGCTGCATAAATCATTCATGTTGTAACTAGGGCCTGAAAGATTTAATACAGCAAAAAGAACATTGTAGATTTGGTTACAATGAAAATTAATTTTGCAAGATATTAGGCCTGTCTGGGCAAACAATTGTCTCTTGTGTATTTTGGATAAAATTTACCTTTGATGTAAGCACACACATCTCACTTCAGTCAACAGAGATTGAAACTGAATTTGACTCACTATGTTTAGATCGGGATGCCAGTCATTTATATGTTTAGTCACAAAAGAAAATCTGTGATTGAAGACTGAGGATATGTTTTTAAGTGGTTTGACTGATGCTAATTGCAAAGCTGTATTTGTTTCAGAAACTGGAGTTAGCAGTAACAAACCTCTTCATGTCTTTTAATTACCAATGAATTGATATCTACGGATTTTTAAACTCTTCATACTGCACTTAGATTCAAATCATTATGTGAAATATTTTTTAAAATGCAGTGAAATGGATAACTAGTACAACAGAACAATTATTAGCTTGTTAACATAGTTGAATCTATAGCCTGAAACTGTCACGACTAGTTACTCAATATGCATTTCATATTGATTTTCAAGCTTAAAAAAACTGAAATACATCTGAAATTAAGAAATGGTAGAATCCTGCCTCCCTTTTGCATTGAAATCTATAACAATTAGTGTTTTAGGAATACAAAGTTGGATCAACTATGGCTAAATATGTACACAATCAGTATGTGAAACCCCCCAAATTTCATTACCGTCACAAGCATACTGTGTTCTGCCATATAGGTAATGCACTAGCAATGATTTCCGACTAGCAAAGCCTTTCTCAGGCTTTTAACTGAACATCCGTTAGTGGGAATGAGGACAGTGATAGGGTTGTCTGTGCTTGAAAGTGTCATGTACCTTGAAGACTTTATACTTAATATATTCATCATCTTCCATACCATTTGTACCTGTACTGTTGCACTTTACAGTCCTTCAAAACCTCAGGACCATAGATATTTACTTAAAATAGTGCTTCTCAAGATGTGGGTTATAATCTTGAAAAAGTTGTGGACACTTCAGTGAAGGTCATGTTGGTCTAAGTCTTAAGAGAACTCCTTTTAGATATAAAATTAGTTAACTTTTGTGTTGTCTTACTGCTAACAGCAGTTGAGCTTCTCCAAGCACAAGAATAAAAAGCTACATTATTGGCTGCAAATGCTTAAAATAGCTCGGGAAAGGATAGCTACCTTTAATTTCTGACAGTAACTTCACTCTGTAGATTTATGTGTGTATCAACACATGCAGATAGTAATCACAGCCTTGATCTTCCTCCTTTCTGTGTTGCAAACACTCCATATAAAATTTGAACACAGATTCTCAGGCTGTTGAAGTCAATAACAAGATACTCTCCCTGATGACACAATCAACTAATTGAAAGTTGATTTAGGAATTTGTGTCAAACAGCAATAGCCACTACAGAAGTATGCAAAATGTGCCTTCTGAATACTGACAAAATATTTCAGGGTAAAACAGTGTACTTTGTCTTATCAAACTCAGCTGATAAAAGAAAAATTGCATTTACATCAAATTCCAGATTCTTCATTTTTGAGTTTGGGGGGGTTATCTTTTAAATTTTGTAATAACGTGTTGTTTTAGTTGTTTGGGTTTTCTTTGTAAGGGAATAAATCCCTAAGTGTCTAAATACTAATAAAATCCCATTCAGTCATAACAAAGCTAAACACATATGGGTAGGAATATTCTTCAAATCTGTGATATTTGCTCTTTTCATTATTATCTTTTTGCATTCATTTCCTTTAAGCTGAGTCAGGTAAACAACAGCTAATTTTAGGTTTATGTTTGGACAGAGAAGGGTTAAGTTACAAAGCCTAAATATTTAAAAACCTGCAGGTACTGCAGGTACAAAGACTTCAGTAAAACCTTTGACACAGTCTC
>NW_010168147.1:7494-29908 GCF_000695765.1 Mesitornis unicolor | reverse complement strand
CGGTACCGCTACCTCGCGCTTCCTCGGGGGCGATTTCCCAGCGGGAAAGGGCTTCCCAAATGACCATTTCCAGAAGTTTTCATCCTCTCATATAATTTTAACCATGTTCATGCTTTTCTAATCAAAAAGCTACGGGCAAGGAGGGCGGAGCGCTGCCCGCACCGGTGTGCAGGTATGGGCATGCAGCCCTCGGGGAGGGTGCACAAGCTCCCCGCCACCCTGCAGCCTGAAAAGAACATTTGTGAAACACCACTAGCAGGGTTTTTTTTCGTTGTTCCCCCCACTCCTCTGGGATGTGACAGTAAAAACTCCAGTCGCTTAAAAGCAACCAACCTGGACTGTACCAGAGCGGCTCTTGAGCGGCTGCAGGTTTGCACAGTGGGCAGGCCTTTCACTGTATAGAAATGTGTGTGTGAACTTCAAGTGTGCATCTCAAACTGGAGCTTTTTCAACCGTTTACTTTTTTTTCATGATTGCTATGAGACACCTGAGACTTGTTCATTCATTACCTCAGCATTTACTGCAATATTATTGCTATGTGTAGCTGCGGTGCCAACTATATCGTTACTGAAAGATGACCACATGGTATAGGATAAATTTCTCCTGGGAAGAAGAGTAGAAAGTATGATACCAGTAATACTCTGTAAGTGTTTTTTCCAAATATTTCTAGCACTTGACACCTTCATATATTTAATTATTTCAATGGCATCTTTCTTTGGAACTGGATTTTTTTTACATATTAAAGATGAATTTACCAAAGAAGAGAAACTTCTTTGCAATAACTATTAAAATCCTGTGTGTTTTATGTCTGCATTACAAATATATATTGATTCTGAAAATGTTTCGGCAAATAGCAACCGTAATTAAAAAAATTTAGACAATGTGCATACATGTGTGCACTATCTATCTATCTATCTATCTATCTATCTCCTTTACACTGTATGTCTTGTACCCATGAGGATGCTTTACAGTATACATATGATAGTACACAATGTGGTGCCTGGTACATACGTGGTATATAACACTGCAAATTTATAGGAGTTAGAGAGTACCTTCATGCATACTTCCACACATGCATGTGGAGTTTGCATGTGTTCTTATATCTTAAATGCTATGAGAAACATTTTGAGTGCTAAATTCTGAATATATTACCATGGAGTAAGGTGACAATCCACAACCTATAAGAGGGTAATTTCTCAAAACTTATGTTTTCATTACATACTTATTGTTGCCATTAACAGACTAGAACTGGAAGGGAAAGGACCAGTCTTGGCAGGAGGCTTCCAGTGAAGTCCAGAGAGCTCTCCACTAGCAATATTCTACCTGGCACTTTCTTCATCAGCACTGACTTAAGATGTAGGGTGAATCTGGGGAGGTTAATTTTTTTTCTCTGTGGTTTCTGTATAGTTTCAAGTAGTCTACCATCACCACCTAATCATAGCAACATCCACTGAACCTCATAACCACATAGTGGTTTTACGAGGCAAGTTCAGTTTATTCGGAAATACCTAGATTTAGATAGATCTTCACAATATTTGCCTCTTATTAGTCTCATTTTCCCCCGTACTTGCTTTCACTCTAGCCATTCTAGAACTCAAGATACAATCAGGGTCCATAGCAGGCCACAATACATTGTCCTCAACACTTCTTCCTTTGAACAGCATAGGCTCTAAGTAGGAATCCCTCTGCATAATTTGAAACCCTCCACCAGTACTACAGAGTAGCTATTCCAAGGTTCCTGATGGGTCAAGAAATCCAGGTTATTTGAAAGAACATTAATAAAGGAGAATATGCATAAATGAGGGATAGCTATTTGCAGCAGGAAAAGGGAAAAACCCTCATACTGTAGCTGGCACTGAATTAAAAAGTATACGTTGGATTAGATATAAACCACTTCTACCAAATGCAAGGCCCAGGAACCTAGGGGGAGGGAATTGTGTAAGAGCAGATGCTTAGAAGGTAAAACATCCCAATTAACCTCATTATCTGTTACAAAACTGTACTATTAATATTCTCGGTTTTTCAAATTGTTGTTGGTGGTGTTGAAGAGAATCTGTTGACTATAGCATGTGTTTTGCTGTAGTCTCCCAAATCAGCATTGCCCTTCTTAAGGTCAGGGGAATGTATCTTAAAACATTCATATATTTTAAAAATAAGTATTGTTATTTTAATAGGCACTGTGGATAGTTTAATTTGTATCTCTATTAAATTAAACATATGGTGAACAGGGTATAATAGATTTTCTATAATTTAGCTGCCAATGTGGCAACAGAAGCCAGTTACTCTCACCAGCAGACTTGTCAGTGGTTTGTTTACTAGCTTATTTGAATTAAAATAAAGCTTCGCTTCTGCTGACTGCACATCATTATCTATGAGACCATAATCCTGCTAGCAAATCCTATATCTTCCAGAACTGGCTCTTTTGTTTGGGATTACTGAGAGCTTAGCCTATAACAAAGAGGAATAAGGCATCCCTCTCATCCTCATAATTAAGTGTGGGGAGTAATTTAGAAACAAACCCAGAAAGATGTACAATTTGGAGTTCTGCTTCTACACAGGATTGGGGAACAGAGGAGGCCAAACACTGATTATGTTAGCACAATGTTTAAACTATTAAACTACTGTACAACAGGAATCCCACTTTTAAAAAGAAATAGCAACTATCAATAAAGTATTAAGTTGCTTTGCACTAGAAACATTTTTTGCATATCTAAAGGTATGTTGGAAAATTTGGGTGGAGCTTAAAGATTGAAGACTACTTCAAATCTCAGGTTTTTTACATGCACGTGCTACATACGTGTCACTGTTATAACACCTCAATTTTGAAATTAAAGGGCATAATTTAATACATGAAACTTGTTTTGTATTTTAAAGTATCCCTTAAATTATTTAACTATTTTAGAATAATAATATTTTTTAGGAATAGGAATATCTCTGACAGTTGAACATGCTTGTTTAAGTGCTATATTTTAATACCATCAAGATTTATATTTCCCTTTAGGAAAACAAGTAGTTTGAAGTTGTTAGCTTTTTACAGCCACCTTAGAAACGACCATAGCATTTGGGAAAAGAATAAAGAATATTTTAACATAGGTATTCTGAGGTCAGTCAAATGTACATCAACAATCTTTTGACTCTGTTGCTCCAGCTGTATTAATGTCATCCAATTCTCTTTTTGCTTGAAACAAGAGTTATGTTATATACAAGTTGTAGAAATTAAAAACTAAGTCACAAAAAGTGGAAGTCTTGGGAGTATACAGATACACATTATCTATTTGCAGAGGGCTAATAAGGACAGGGGTTGATTTATAAGTCTTCGACATTAATTGTCACAGATGGGAATTCTGAGGACCTCTGTGAAACCAAACGAGGCCCTAGTGAATTATAAAGCAGGTTCTTAGACTTTAAAAACATTTAGGCAAAGTGACAGTTCAGAACATCTGTTAGCCTTCTGTCTGAGTATAAACTGGATGTCATGGAGTGCACAGCTGTAGGCATTTTCTGCCTTTTTTTGCCAACATCTGTCACAGCATTACAGTAATATAGGTAATTATCAACACCTCATATAAACTGTTTGCTCTTTTAATTTCTGAATAAGTAAAATTAGCATTATACCCTTTTGCAAAAAAAAACAATCCAGAAGGGGAAGAATATACATTCCCTTTCAAAGCAGAATGACAGATCTGATCATTTTAGGAGAGCTGAAATTCAGAAGAAATCTCTACTGCAAGTAAGGTCCTTAGGATAACATAAAAGACTTAGGTGAGAACAAGTTTAAATATTCTCCCTTTCTCTCTCTGTCTCTTAAAAAAAGACATCTGAGTCTCATCTGTCATAAGCAAAGAAGATCAGTAGCAAGAAAAGATAGGAAACCGTTAATCATCTATGGTTTTTTCCATGCACAAGCAGCTGTCAAATGATGTATGTTTTACCACAGTAACAAAGCCAAGGGCTCATCAGTACCAAGCAATTTTACTGTCAGCTGGTCATCCTTCTCAACATCTGCAGCAAGAAAAAGAGATCACCTTGCAGTCATGCACAGAAGCTCGATTGCACTGGCTGATGAGGAAGTGAGGGGGGTAATAACCCACAGGGCTTTAAGAAATAAAAGCATGTTCTAAGGGTACCTGAACGACTGAACAGAAAGGGGTACATGGGAAGAGACACTCCAAACAAATAGGCCTTCAAGCGAAATTTGGTCCTTCTACACATCAAGATATAGAAACCACTGCACAGTCCTGAAGATCATCTATCTGGTTGTGGACAGCACAGAGAAGATCTCAAAAAGCAACCAGGTATTTTGGGATCCTCAATTTTGGAGGCCCAGGCATGTGAGTATGATTTGCAGAAGGCAGTTGCTTATCATTTGTGATAATCAGGCTCTTATGAGATGTTGCTAGCTGAAAACCATTATCATCAGCCACCTTTGGTAACAGTGACCCACTTGGTGGTTTTCTTAATGAGGGAGATTTTGTCAGTGTCCTACACAGCCTTTTAGAGCACAGGATAAAGAATAGTAGAACAACAAAGCAAAGCTCTCAAACAACAGCAGTGGAGACCATGTTGGTCTGAACTTGCAAGTATGAGCCTGGTGACAGAACATAATCATGTTGCAATGAGTTTTACAACATTACATGGAAGCAACAATCATATCCAGCTCATACTTCTTTTGCTTTCACCACAAAAAAAGAATAGCATCTCCGCTAGAAGTTAATGTTCCAACATGGAAAACCTGAAAAAGTGCTGTTAGCTCTTTTTTATAAAGGAGACATATGGAAAAAAGTGGTCACTAATATGCTATTTTTAGTGCCTGAACTACAGTCCAGAAGATAATACCCAATTACTTGATATAGTGCTCTATACACTGAACAACAATAGTGGACTGAGAAGCAAGAGAAAGCACCAGAATATGGTTTTGAAGTCATTCAGATTTCACGTATTTTATTTTCTTCTAAAAATAAAGGCTTTGAAAAGAGGTGCGGTGTTGTCCAGGTTGAAGGAAGGGGGCCAGAGAAGAGTTGAAAAGGAGATGAGAGCAAATGGAGGTTGAGAAAGAAGACAGAGAGAGATCTTGTCTACAGGAAAAGATAGGAAGGGCACAGATAGCCAGAAATCTAGAGAAAAGAAAGAGAAAATGCATCTGTGTGCACAGTCAGAGAAAGGCATTCACGTACCTGTAAGCCTGTCATATCTGTACCTGTATGAAAGACATCATTCAGGACAATTTATACAGTTGGGGACAATACAGGATTTTACTAATTCTGCTGTCTCCCCCAGTTTCCACTCTGATGGACTGTGACCTATGGTGGCTGCTCTGCAGGTGCATAGTTTTTTTCATAGCCTCTGCTAGCAAAGCAGTAATTTTCCTGAGGACATAGAGGACAACTGTACACCAGTACAGCTTGAGACTGATCCAGGAATTTTGGAAGGAGATGCACAGAAGCTTGACTGTCTTGCTTGCTTACTGCCCACTTCTCCATTTATTACTGCCTCTCCACCATTTATTACATGCCCACTCCTTTTCTCCTTATGCACAGTCAAAATTAGCTGAAATTGTGGACCCATTCTATGTAGCCTGAGGTACACTCTAACAAGACAACTCAGTGACAAGGACTATTTCTACTGTGGTCCTAAGCCACTTGTGAGATGTTTGTAGGTTGAGACTATTTCTTTCAAGAGCTCTATCCCTTCATCAGACAATTACTGCTCTGGCTGTTCTTGCCTATTGCAACTTGGTATCCAGGTAGATGCTAAGGAGATTTTACCAAATTACAAGCTGCAGGATAAATATTTTACACCTACTTTTGGTTTCAATGCTAAGATTTTTAAACATTTATTTTAAGACTCACAAATAAAACTATCTGCATATTCCCATTACCCTACTACCTAAATGCATTGTTTAAATGCTAAAGAGTATGTGAGCTATTGCAGATCACATAATAGATGCCTACACATTCACTGTACTAGTAATATTTATTATTGAAACAGACTGTTTTGTAAAGAGCTCTGAGATACCTACGCCATAAAAAGTGTGATATAAAACAAAATGCTATTCAGTTCAATAGATGTCTGATAAGAAAAGAACCCTAAAATTTGAACAGTTCCTCCTCCCTTTAATCAGACCTAACAATGGTACCCCAGTCTCGGTGCTCCTGCACGAAGCAGTATCTGTCTTTTAAAGAGAGGAATAGGAACGTGTCGCTAACAGAGAGCACTCATTGGTAGAACATTGTTAGGTGTTTTATAATTGATAGTTTTCAGCATCAGCACAAAGGTAAGGGCTTTAGCCTTGAATACTACCCACTAACAATATACCCACATACAGAAAACTAGCGCTAAATGTATTTATTAAAATAAATGCTTTAAAATAGTCTGCTTTTCATACGAAGTAATTATCTTACACTATGTGTAAAAGGTACTTTTGTAATCAATGGTATACAACCAGCTTCAGATGCAACCACACATGCACACACCCCATTACACACAGTTATGCTCATCGGATTGCATGGGACTAAATAATTTAATTATGTCCTGTAGCTTAATTCTTCAATTCCTGTAGCTTCAGCTGGAATTCATCCAGATCAGCCCTGTTTTCTAAGATGAAATCAAAATAGTTCAAGGCCACAACCACCAAATAATACAATCAGCTCTAAACATGGCATAAGATATTGCAGATTTTTTAGAGGCTCATCGTTCCTGTTCTAATAGTGCCAGGGCAATGGGGATTATTTTTTTTTTTGGCACTTCAAGCCTATTAATTACCAATGGACAAGAGAAATATGTTGTGGGTAAGAGTGAATTCTGTAGCAGTCAAAACAGACAGTAGCAGCCAGCTGGAGAATTTTAAACGCTCTAAATTTTCACAAGTCCTGCCTAAGACGCTAGCCCTAACAAGCTAATGCATTAATTTTTTTATACATTGGATAGACCAGCACAGTCAAGAGATAAAAGAAAAAATAAAGAGCTGGGAAAAAACATAATATAGTAACAGGTCATGATTTTTTCCACTGAAATAGACAAAAATAATCTCCCTAGTAGAATTAGGTGAGTAATCATAAGGGTAAAATATTTTAATTATTAAAAATGGTTAGTTTCATTTAGTTATCTGTAGAATCCTATCATCTCTTTTAATTCATTCATTTGCAAGTATTTGGATGACCATCGATTTATTCATAAAAATGTTTGAGAGTTGCAAGCTATGCAAATTCTGTTGCTAATTAGTTAATGGCTACATTCACCCTGGCAGTGGCTGATGGTCACATACTTGTGCTTATAATTCTTGGACCTCCAAACATTTTTTAATACAATACACCAGAACATTTCTGTACTTGTGTAGAGTGGACATCACTGGTATTGAGTGGCTTTTCCCCCCTCCTGGCATCAGTGATTCCAGACCAAGTCCTGCGGACACCTGTTTTGCCTTTTCTTCTCTGAAGTAGGCATTTAGAGACAATAAAATCATTAGCAAAGTGGTATGTTCTATGCTATTTTCAATAAGCAGATTATAGTCAACAATATGGTCCAGACTCGCAAAGGCACTGGGAAACCAAAGAGCCTTAGGCTCCTCAATACATTTGCCCATTAGAGCCCACATCTCTCAAGAATTTGATTTATTCTTTTAAATGTTACACCTTGTGGGAACAGGGACCCAGAACAGAGTTAAATGACCAAATATCTCTGGATAAGATTGGAAGGATGCTGGTTGATAATCAAATAAGTGAGATGACTTCTCTACCCTTGATTTTATCCATCGTTTGTAACACGTATGAGCAATGTGGGGATGTTATTGGCCTTTGCTACTGTTGGGTGCAGAGTGACAGTGTCCAGGACACTTTTTACCATCCAGAGAAGCAAAAGGTAACTGTGCTGTTACTTCTATTCTTTTAAGTAACAGATTCCCTTAAAAACCTGCCCTAGCACTACTCAGGTAGTGACCAAAGCCAAGTGTGAAAAACAGAATTCTGTAGAATACTAAATTAGCCCCAGTATTATAAGATCCTAGGATCCTGTCCAGCCTAATACTTATAAATAGTTCCACAGAAAAAATCACTTACATTAACTTAAGCACATTTGGAAGTGCTGTACTGGAGCCTTGGTGAGTCAATTCATATTGTTATTCTATGAATATTTATTGTATTCTACAAAGATATGCTGAGAGAGTTGGGGTTGTTCAGTCTGCAGAAGAGAAGGCTCTGGGGGGACCTTATGGCAGCCTTCCAGTACCTGAAAGGTGCCTATAAGAAATCTGGGGAAGAGCTGTTCACTAGGGCATGTAGTAATAGGATGAGTGGTAATGGTTTTAAACAAGAAAAAGGTAGATTAAGGTTGGATATTAGGAAAAAGTTTTTCAATATGTGGGTGGTAGATCACTGGAACAGGTTGCCCAGAGAGGTGGTGGAGGCCCCATCCCTGGAGATATTCAAGGTCAGGCTTGATGGGGCTCTGAGCAACCTGATCTGGTAACACTGTCCGTGCTCACTGCAGGGGGGTTGGACCAGATGATCTTTAAAGGTCCCTTCCAACCCAATACATTCTATGATTCTATGTTAGTACTGCTCTTCCAGTGCCAAATGCTTGAAATCTTTTTGCAAAAAAGAAATCCTTTTCTATGCTTACTCATGCTGAAAATCTAATCTCACATACTAAATATCATAATATCATTTAGGATATTCCAATTATGGAAAAAATTATAATTAAAGTAAGAAGTCCTTTGCAATATATATCTCCTTCCCATCGTATTGTCATTAGAATGTTCAATTTCAGAGGACCTAGCATAATTTTCTCTTCTTTACACTCATATTTTCTGCCATTCATTATATTTCCATTACAACTCTGGAAAAAGATGTACTTCAGTGGATGATAACCGAGACTATACTGTTTAGATGAAGTAGCTATTCTATATTTCAGAATGACTAAATTAAGCCCTACTAAGAAAGTAAGAGTTTTATGTTTCTTTCTTTTTATCAGGACACTTGTTGCAGCTTAACTAACTCACATTATTTTCTCAAAGTAACAAAAAACATTTGTTTGACTGTAAACATTCCATACCTTTAAAAAGCCAAATCACAAACACAAAAATGCATGCACACACATAGCAGATTGAAAAATCAGCCACTTAAATGGTCAAATCACACAAGTCCTCATCTGAGCTAAATTACTCTCCCTTCCCACTATAAAATAGCACAGAAATGGGAGTGCTTCACTGGGGAGAATGTGTAACAATTTATTTCCAATATGTATAAGCTGTGTTAGCAGCTTCAGGACTGTAATCAGACTTTCCAAGTACCTTCCATGGACTTCAGAAAAGGTTACACACTTCATAGGTCTTAGTATGTGTGACTGCACATTCACATAGCATACTTACAAGATGTGATTACATGAAATCTGAAATCATAAGAATGGTTGCACTACAGCTGCTTCTTGCCTTGTGTCCTCCTCCAGCAGTAAAGGTCAGCGGAAGTGTAGAGAAGAGTGTCAGGACAGAGTGAACACAAGGTGTTATTTCCCTGCCAAATTCACCCAGTGACCAGCAAGACAGAAGGTCAAGAACTTTCTGAGTCTTAAGATAGTTTTTAACAGGATTTTGATAAATTTGTCTTCCTTACATTTGCCCCTCCTTTTTTTTTTTCTTCCTAATCACATAAGTGTTATGAAAATTCTGTAGCAATGAGTTTCACAGGTGAATTATGGGCAATGTGAAATACCACTTCTCTGTTGTTGTTTTTTTTTTTAAATCCCCTGCCTAATTATTTTCTTTGCTGCTCTCATTTCTTGCTCTGTCTGTTGCTGACTCAGCTTAGGAGGTTACTGTCACCACCTTTTCTTAGCTACTTCCCATTCCACCCACTGGAATGGAAAAAGTAGTCCATGAGTGGTTCTCTGCAGTTTGCTGGCCAGAGAGAGCATGAAAAATCTGGCCACAGCCTGGCAGGAAGAGTATGATGTGACTGTTTCTCCACAGATGGTCATTAGTCCTCTCTCACAAGTAAATGGAAACTGCTCAACTGCCCTGGGTTCTGCTTTTGCTTCAAAAGACAGGGTTCTGACTTACTTATCTTTTTTTTTCTTTCTTCAATAGGAGTACTTTATTTGCAGGATTAGCTTCACTGGGTGCAGTTACTTGCTAGCCAAAAACAGTAAAAAAATTCAGTTTACCTGCCATCAAAAATAAATAGTTTGTCTGCCCCTAATAAACAAGCGTATAGAAATACTCAATGGAATCCTCAAAGTCTGTCTGCAATTGTGTTGCAGGTAACCACACCATCCAGCTATCTCTTCCTGTTTTTTCTGTCAAAAGTTTAAACAGAGGAGCTGCAAAATTTATTTTAGCTGTTAGAACAGTTTCCACTGGACTTGACAGAGAATTTGATGTTCCCTTCAGTGGACTGAATGGCCTTAACTCTGAGAACGTCACTGAAGCTCTTTGCCTAGGACACAGGGTATTGCAGGAGCTACTGTGCAAATTCTCAGATCCTTGTTCCAAATTACTCAAAGCTTCCTGAGTCTTTGGGTATATTATATTATCCATCTTTGGTCCATCATCTATTCAAACCTTTGGGAACAGAGGAGGAAAATGGCTTTCATTTCTGGGTAATGGCGTGTCTGGCTTGGATTTCACTTTTATTTGTGGCTGGTCATTTCTTTCTTCATTTGGGTTTTGAGATTAGACGATGTTGCACGATTTATACTTTGTTAGCAAATAAGTATTATATAAAGCTTAGGATAGACATTTGACACTGAAAAAAACCCAACCAAAACTTGTATATGGTTGGAATGGCAAAAGCACTTACTGATATAGCAATATTTTTTTAAGTCTTTCCCCAGAAAGCCTTTGTGTTTTTCACCTTACTATTATGTTTCAGCCTGTGAGCCAGTCTTCCTCCTGCCAACACCTGCTGGAACATAAAGGATTCTGAAATAAGATGATCTGTCAGTTGAAAACAATAGTAGGACACTTTTTTTACATTTTTTGAATACAAAGTTAGCCGTGTCTACCTTGAGACATTTGGACAGTATAAGTCAAATTAAGCAAACAGGTGAACTCAAATTTAGAGCATTAGTTAAAGCAAAATAAATCTCTGTGAGATTAATTTTATTCAGAATAAACTGGCTTTACTTTGCCTGTATCGCTGTCCTATTGGGTTAGTTACTTTTTCTTATAAATCTTGCTTTTGTTAAGTTTATTGCTGTGCAGACCATGCCATGGAAATATTCCTCCCAAAGGAGAATTCTCTTCTTCCTGAGAAGACATCCTGGAGGACAAAACCATGTGGAGCACACCCTCCCCTTGCTGGTCATATTTGTACTGATAGGTACGGACAACTGTGTGTCTACTTCGGTCTTGCTCTGAAACAGTCAGATAAAACCATTTCTGATCCAGAATGCATCCTTACAAGCATTTCCCATTAAGCTATTAAGTCTGTAGAGCAGCAGGATGTGTTGTCTGCAGCTCAGCCCTGCAGTAACACATCCTGTGGTTCAGAGCTTCCCCAACTGTACCTGACAAAATGTCAAATTTTTTACTGGCAAAATATAAGGAGCCTGCAAGAGAAATTAATGAAGTTATAAAGGTGTTTTCTTGTCATATGCTGTTTACCAATTAATTTGAATGCTTTCACTAGCTACTATTGCTCACTTAATGAAAGCTGTGCACATACAGTAGCGATTTAGTAGATACTTTACTGGTATAAAACCACAGAAATCTAGAGGAGTCGGCTCTGTGAAGATTCCCTTTCTGCAGAAGGATTGCCAAGCAGCACAGGCAGCACACTAAAACCTCCGTTATCCCCCTTCCAGTACCAGGCAGTGGGAATTAAAAGAAACAAGAAGAGCTGACTGAGGCACTACACTCCAGTGATAGCTGCTTGCCAGGGAAGAAGTTTGGAGTCTACAGCTTTAGAGAACTGGAGGGCAGCTTTACAGTTCCTGTCCTCTTCTCTCAATCCCATGTTAAAATGATACTGTTAATGCCACTGATTTATTTTTTTTTATTTATATATTCCAGTGTTGCCAAGGTCTTATTTTTATGACCAACTCTGTCATTTGTAAGCTTATCAAAACCAAAATGAAAAATCACTCATGCTTCACATGTGAAATTTGAAACGGACTTCTATTTTTGTCATAAAGCTCCCAAGTAAGTTAAAACATTGTTTCATCAAAAAGGTTTGTTTTCCTTAGTTTAGAAACACAACCACTAATTTAATGAGAATAAAATACAGCTGTACACTTACGTCCCATATTTATCTCTGGTCTTTGACAGTGTATGTTTGAGCATAATTAGATATAATTATAATATTTCTCAGTGGTGTGGTTTTCCAATAATTTTAAAGAAACTTTGCTATGTACAACATATTCCAAACTTCTGCCACTTGTGTTTATTTATATTATCCTTGTTACTAAAATAAATTATCCCTTGACTTGAAATGGTGAGTGCTATTGACTGTGATCCTTAGAAATCTTCACGTAACAATAGACTAATTCTTGGGAAGATCTCCCTTTTTCTTCTCATGGCAGTTTCCATGAAGTGTGAGATTATAAATTCCCAACATTTTCCTAGAGTTTCAAGGGATTTTCTCTTAAGTTATCCTGTGCCCAGATAATTGAGCAACATGGACACGAAGACTAAGAATTTTCATCCAACATTTTGGGATAGCATGTATTCAGTATAACATTCAAAGGACAGTAACCAATACATTTACACTAGTTTTCTTCACAGTCATGCTTGAACATACTGCATTGCAATACAACTGGGAGGGAATTAAGGCATACTTAACTAACAGTAGACCATTATTGTACCCAATTGAACATGGCAGAAAGCATTACTCACAAAGATATTTTCACTAAATAATCCTGAATTGCAGATTCAGGATTCCCCCAGTGCAGTCTAATGGCAATGCTGCTCACTGCAATCACACACCCTTCTCCCTAAGGGAGGTGGAGGGACGGCACCTCTGTCATAACTCCAGGCACAATTCAGCACCGTAACAGGTTTCTCACACTAGAAGTGCTACAGAATGCTGAGCTCAAACCAGTGTTGCAAAATGCTCTATACTAAATTAACAACATTCTGCAGTCACTTCATAGCCGCAGAGTACAGCCTCCTTAAGTGTAAGTCATAGCATCCTCAAGCAGAAATAATCTGGTTTATTTTTTGAATATAACACCTGAAAATATTCCCAAGAACACCTCATGTAGATACATGCAGAGTTTACTAATGCAAGAAGCAATATGTGTAAAACGTGAATCATAAATCATGGTGTTTGTGTGTGTGGGGCTCACAGCTAACTGCACAACATCTGTCCCCATTACTGAACCCCTCACTTTGCATTAGAACTGCCATTTATCATTAATGTACAAACCAGTTACTTTGCCCTAGACAGGAACTGGGCACCTCAAGGAAACAACTGGGGAAGATGGCTAATAGTGGAGAGCCATAAAACAGGATTTCTTCCTGAAAACCACATTGCAATGCAATGAGCCTTCTGCACAGAGCCCTGATGGAGGCAGAAGATGAGTGCTGCTTCCTGGGCACGTTGTGGGCCTCTCCTTTCACCCCATGCACACAGAACTGGGAAAGCATTGGATTCAGCCAGGGAAAGGGGTCACGTACGGAGAGGTCCGTCTTTATTCAATTTCTAACTAGTGTTTTGTAAAAAGGAGGACAGCTAAAACATCTCTTTGCTAAGACAGTGTTTCTTGCTTTACTCTCACATTACCCTCAAGGCTTTTAAACAGAATACAGACGTCCCTAATGAAGTAATTTAATTAGCTTAGTGCATTTGCTGTACTAGTGCAGACTAACTGCTGTCAGGATCAACTTCTCTGAGGCTGCAACTGCGTCCTCATAGAACTGCTGCACCTCCTGTAAACCAAGGAGCTGGCCCACTTAGAGCAGAGAGGGACTGGAGCAATTTGCAATGAGTTCTGCAAATCTTACCAGCCAGTACATATTTAACTATCTAGTTAATTGCTTCCAGCTGTAATTCCTTTCTGTTTTAGTTGGCAACATGTACTCCTTTTGAGTTTGGTGGGAAATACAATGCAATTCCTTTCCTTTCTTCATCAAATCTACGCTGCTTTGAACTCACTTATGAGTCGTTCATCTATATGGCCAATTAGCATGGCCATAAGCACGATACAGCCAAATGTGAGAATAAAGTCCCATACATAGAGACTACTCCACTTTCTGCATATCTCTAAGTATGAGCCAGGCACCCAGTGGAGGGGGATGAGCCCATACAAAAGTGCTTCGGTAATTTCCTGCAGTGTCCAGACTCCTCTGCTTTAAGTTACAGTCATATCTTTCAGAATACTATATTTGGTTTACTTAGATTAAAATAATCAAGTAAGCAGTTACTAAACCACTTAATATTCACTACAACACAAAACAATGTATCAGTCTGGTGGATTATTGGAATGTATGGTGATTTTCAGCTAAACCTTGGAAAAATCATAAGCCTTTGATCATGTACCGTGCCTTTTATACAGGGGTCTCAACTGATTAAAAAAAATGGCTACATTTTAAAATCATACTAAACTTCAGTACCAAGAGGTGCCACTTACTTACAATGACACAGTAAATCATTCCAAAAGTAGGGATCTCAGCCATCCCAAATTTCTAACCGGTAATTTGTATCAAGACTTGACCCACACACGTCCCAGTGTGAGCACACAACAGAGCTGCCACCTGAGCCAAGGAAGAGTGAGCGAAAGCACTGGCCCTGATGAGAAATAAATTGGACCCTGCAGGCTGCAGGCACAAGAAACCTGCCAAATCTGGAGTCTCACTTTTCCCAGAGCCATTCCTTTCCGCACGGGTAAGAAAAGGGACCAGCAATGACAGGGGAATAACAGCCTCTCTGCTAGAATACATTCAACTAGCTCTGCCAACAAAGAGGAGAAGGTTCCTAGTTTTCTGTTTGTGATTACACTGTTTTGTCACTGCTGTCAGGATGTGCCTATGCAATATGTGCCTCTCTGATGTCTCGTGCCTGTATGTTTCATTTTTAGCTGAGTGGGATGTACAGTAATTAGCCACTCATTCTCCTTGTCTATTCTCTGTGTTTTGTTTTGTTTCCTTCACTTTCAGGATTTTGGCAAGCCTTCGGCCTTATTGGCAACGCTTTCCCTTCTCCCCCATCTGAACCTCCTCTGTCAATTTTCTTCTCACTGCTTGGGAGATGACAGTTTATGTATTTGTACACACAAGTGAATATGCTAATATGCTCCAAATATGGACTAAGCAATCAAATTATCATGAGTTCGGTGGAATGCTTTTCTGGATTATTTCCTCCAAAAATACCACATTCCAATAGCAAACAATTTACAGCCAACAAAATATTGTTTGAAGCAAACATACGTGGTGAAGTTGAGGGGTTTTTAAATCAAGTTGAAAAATTTCTGTTCCTGGGTTGTTTCATCCCTCCCCCCGCCCCCGACCCCCTTCATTATAAATTGTTGCCTTTGGGTGGATTTTTGCTTTGAGAGTGCAAGTTGCTCTCATTGACATTACTGGGACTTACATGAGAATAAAGAGTGGAAAATGCATAGCTTTTAGGGGCCTCAGGTTGATGGAACAATTTTATCTCCTCTTGGTTAATGCTGTACAGCACTCCATGAGTTTTTATCTCATATCTAAAGTTTTTCAGCTCTAGGGACCAATTCAGAGATTCCCTTTTGAGTTCTTTTCCTTTGCAAGAAGCATTGGTAAATTAGAGAAAAAACAAGACATAGAATAAGGTTCATGAAAAGCTAAGAACAACGATCTCAATATTTTTCATTGTTTGTTTTTTTTCTAAATAATTTGCAGATTCCTCAAATATGTTTAATAAATGGAGATTTAAAATTCTGCATGTGCTAAATGAAGAAATAACTTTTTTAGTACTGCAAGAAAATTCGTAATGTACTGCTACTTCAGAGATATCTGAAAAATAATTAAACTGAGGCGTGGAAATTAAGCAAGGGTTTTCTCCTAGATTCCTTTTCTCAAAATTCTTGGTTTGGAAATACACTTAAATATCAGAACCTACTTTTTGTTGCTTTATGTTCATGTGGTTGCAAGTTCAGTTCAATCAGTTCGGCTGGTTCAGATTAAATCCAATATATAAAAATATATATTTGAGTGTGTATATATGTATATGAATATATATTAATAGTCATTTATTTTGCCCAAATCAGATTTGGGACCACTAAAGTACTGAAATACTGACTGGCAGTGGCTTGCCTGTGTCCTAAGAATAAAGCAAACGTGTATAAATTTGAAAAATACCAAACCTGTTTCCTTGTTTTACTGACATATCCTCAAATTAGGATATAAAGAGGAAATGAAAATTGAGGAACTTGTCTCAGAAAACAAGAGTTAGAAACTGTTATAGCAATGCTATCCTAACTCACAAGAAAAGTGTCAGACATGGGATTAATCAGTGGAAATCCTGCTACTCTTGAGAGATGCAGAGCAAGGACCCTGTCCTGTGCCCCTGCGACATGTGGGATCCAGTGAGCAGAACCCAGTTGCAGGCGACACCAGTATCTGCCTGGAGAGCAGCAGCAGCACACAATACGACAGAGCTGCAAGCTTACAGACCAGCAATTACTCTCATTACGAATAAAATCCCAAACTAGCATGAAGATATAAAGTAATAACACAGACCTATAATACGTAAAATTTAGTTTGACGCAATTTAAGAAAATAGTAATTAATCTTAGTAACCTCTCTTTGTAACCACTTTGTAACCACTACAGAGATACTACAACTTGTCTCCTCAGGTGTAGACTACAGCAGAGCATTCACACTCCTGCTAACTCAGCAGGATCATATGGTTGTACAACAGCTGTAGCTGTAGAGTACAACATACACGGGCAGCAATCATGCAACAGTGCTGTGCTGATCATTCCACTCTGGGACATGTGTCAAGCTAACAAGAAGTACTACATGCATAATTTTCTGTAGCTTGACATCATTTATTCCTTAAGATGCAGGCGAAGCTGTCTGGATATTCTAGCATTTTGAACTGCTGGTCCTTAGGGCCTCTATGAAGCAGCTCTTACATTGCACGCTAATCTCTTTTTTCCCCCTAGCACTATACATTTTAAAGAGATGCCATATGGCACTTAAATAGACAAATCATGTGGTGTTTTGCCCTTTCTTTCTAATTCCATTGGCTTTACATTTCTCAAGTTGCATTCCCAGTTGATGAACAATGTCCTTAACCTCTTGAGTGGTCCTGGACGTCCACTAGACATAGACCAACACGACACTTGTGCTGACTTCTGATATATATTGGATGTCAACAATGTTACTGTCATTCACTTCAGCAGTTGATTTGCATCTAAGCATACTATCAGGGACTCTATTGTGGCATCTAAGAGTAAACTGAAAACATAGCACAGCTGCTACCAAGGTACAAAAGCGCATTTCCCTCACTGGCATCCAGTTCTCAGACAGACAGCAGTCAGAAGTCACGGTGTTAAATGGCTAAGACTACGTAAGTAGAATTGAACTCTGGAACATAAAGTGCACTTTTTGTTGATGACACTCTATTTGCATGCATTTTTCTTTCAAAGAGAGGTAAGTAACCACTGTTTCTGTAAGCCTTTTTTATTATCTAAGGAATAGAGCCACACTGGTTTTCTGAAAGTCAAAGTTCCTTTTCATATGGTTAATTTATGTTTCATGAAAATGAGGGATCAGTACCACCAGGTAATATAGCAGACATTGTTAGGATATAGAGAGGCATTTCATTTATTGGGAATTTCACATATGATCATAGATCCTTCATGGCCTCTTGTCACATAAGACAGGCTACAAAATTAAAGGAAAAGGAAAAAGGTTGAATTCACAATATTTTTTTTCCTCCTCAGTGTAAAAAATAAGCCCATCGTATATCTTGAGAATGAAAATGTCCTGTCCACTTAATACTTAGCATTGCAAAACGTCATATAAAAGCATGACACCCACTTGTGTGTGTGTATATTTAGCTATAGAAACAAGATAGAAGAATACATGCACAAGCGTCACTTGCACAGCAAAATAATAGTAAACGCTCATCTGTAGAAGTGACTGGATACAAAAGCAATTGCAAGTGTTTATGCAGTACAAACATGGAGGTGAAGCTAAAACACCTTTGAAAATCTGACCCATATTATTGGCAGTAATAAGTAAATCCTCCCTCTAAAGATAAAAGAGAAAGTACCCTCATTATTTAGTCAGACCTTCACACCATGAAGACCCAAACACAGAGGGGTTATCAAAATGCCCTTAGAATAATAAAATCAAGCATTGACAGACCAAGAGGCAAAATTTTAAAGTGGAGGCCCCCTGACAAGGCTCTGCTTTACTCTTAGAGGCTGGCTGGTCTGATTACCATATCTGAATGCTAGCAGAGATACAATGCTGGATATTCATTAGTGGAAACTGCTGTCCTAACAAGAACATTATTGGAATTATGTCAATTAATTCCAGCTGAGGACACGTCCTGCAATTTTTAAATACAGCAAAACCATAAAGAGATTTATAAAGTTTAAAAGTAGGATTCTGAATTGCAGACAGCTCAAGGTGGATGTTTGTAAGGGTGCCTATAAGCCAAGGACCGCATGTTGCCTATCCTCGGGGCATTCAGAGCCCTAAGCAGGCAGACAGCTGAAGTGTCTCAGCAATCTTGCAGTTTTAGCCCCATGCGGATCACATGCCAGCAGGTCAGGGTAGAGGTGAGGAACAAGGAGCAGTGCTGATTATGTGAAAGCATTTTCCTGAAATTTAAGACCTGTTTTCTCTCCTTCCTTTAAATACATTTTCAGCATCCCTCATCACAGAAGGGGCCAGAAGTCCTTCACTACAGGACCCACACACCATGTGTTTTTTCTGTAACTGTGACAAGCGACACTGGTAAGTGCAGGCTGGGTCACGACTTTGAAAGTGCAGGCAGGGTTTCAGTAGCACTTATGGCTGGGTGGATGTGAAGTCAAAAAGTTCCATTTTTAAAGTAAGTATGACTGTGTTTCTTTATGCGTTACAGCAGCTATTGTCCAATTGCAAATAACTCTGGAGGTCAATATTTAAAAACGTGATTAATTTAAACACATATTGTTAGTAATACATGGTTCACAAATACGATAAAGGCAAACTAAAATTTGCACTCTTACTTTGCTTTTAAAGTTACAAATATCTTCACTTTCCCCTGAGAAAATATTAGCCTTCTTCAGATTTATTAGGGAGTTTTATCAGTCCTGTTGCAGTAGCTTGTGACCTAAAAGCTACCAAACTGTACTTGGTTACCTCATATTTGATAACTAACATAGAGAGTTTCAAAAGGAGACAGATTTTCCATGTTTTGTATTAGACATCTGAATTAATGTCTCTTAATTTTAATACCTCTGTCTGCAACTTGTACCACCTATTCACATGTCTAAATGGAGACTTAAGTATCCTGCATCTGACAGTCATGGTCTTTACTGCATGCTTTGAAATTGATCTAAAACAATTTTCTGATGATACATACAGAGGCCCCAAAGTGCTTTTTGGGGCTAGCAGAGGTGGTGTGGATTTCATCTGGCATCATTTGGTATTCAGACAATACCCAGAATGTCTTTTAAAAATTTTTATAACTCTCCATGTTCACTTGCTCTTGGTACAAATTTAAAAAAAAATTACAACTAAAAAATTACACCAAATAAGTATCATCAAATCACCATTAAATATAAAACAACAAATATCTAATCGCAGGAGGTTTTTGGTTACTTAGTGCTGATTTTGCCCAGACCAAATCAAAACTGGCCAGGAGATTCCCAGATACAGACATTCAATAGTATTTCTATATTTACACATTCATCCCAATTTTAAGAAGCTGCACTACAGAAGTTTTTCCTTGCTTACCATGGAGTTCAGTTCAAGCTCTGTTAAATCTATAAAAATCAAGATTGAGTATATGTATTACGTGACAGTTCCATCTAAAAGTATCTGCTATAGAATATGGGCCAGATACAATAGAGCAGCCGAGCACATGTAATTTACCCAACAAAACTAAAGCACTCTCACATTGATTTTTGCAGTTTTGTAGCCCCTAGTCACAGAGCAGAGAAAAAATGGCTTACTCATAGAGTGTGCTAGTACTTGGGGCTACATCATGTTTATCTTAAAGCCTCTGATTTGGTTTGTCTTTTTGTTACCTTTGTTGATGGATTTTTTTTAGGTCATTTAATGTGGTTCTCCATTCTAAAATGACTAGTTCTATGGGAATAAAATAAAAAGGATTTTCTAAATTATTCTAATCTGTTGATAACTTTCCCCAAACTTACAGTGTACAGATGGAATATTGTAACATTTTAACAGTTCCTAAATGCAATTATTTTGAGTATGACTAGAAAATAATATATAAGTAAGGGGAAAAGCTTTCAACAATGTATTAAAGTACATCACACGATAACTAGTATAAAGAGATACCAAAACCATATTTGAGAATACAATTACAATTTAAAAGGATGTTTTTGAAACAATATGCATACATATTTGTGTAGCATAAAAGATTTATGTATGTGTACAATAATTATATATTTTAAATGTTTTAAAATCCTAAAAGGATATTACACATATATATATATATCTTCATGCTTATTCAAAAATAATATATGGGCAGATTTCTTAACATATATTAAAATAATATTCTATTCATCGATATCTGCTATATTAATAAATATATTTTTAAAAAATATAAATTCAGTCATAGATTCTATCAGCACTTGGTCCTAGGTGGCAGGCTATAATGTATGTCCAGATTAAAAACTTGAACCCCCAACTTAATAAAAAAAACCTACAGGATTTAAGCATGTTGCATGTATAGAGCTCTTTCCTATTTTATTTACTCATAAGTATCATTAATACCAAATATCGACAACCTTTGGTGACACGTATGTCACTCTGTCTTCCAGTCTTTAGTAGATGCACGCTTATCTATTTCAGTCAAATGTATTTCTTATCGAGAAAAAAAAAGAGTGAGCAACCTGACAATATAGTGTTATCGAATTTTTTCAGCTGAGACCCACATGTCATTCAGCATTCAGACATGCTTGTGCTTGATTGATGGATGGGTTTGTGACAAATAAAACTAGGATCAAGAGCTTTGCACCTTTCCCCCCATCAGGAACCAGAGTAAAGCATAACTCTATAACAATGGTGGGATTAGGGATGCATTAGCTCTCCATCGACCAAAACCATCCATTCCCATCAATACTTTGCACTTAATAACCTGAAGCTATGATAAGAAAACAAAAGAAGGAGAAAGGGACAGGAGAAAACAAATCAATAGAAGAAGGGAATGTCTGAAAGATGCACTGTCCAAATGAAGAAAAATTTTTGCTGAATTGCTAGGATAATGCCCCTTGACAAGAGAACAATGTTCTGTCAAGGTTTATCAGCGAGGAGGCCAATTGGCACAATGTTAAGCACAAGTTTGGCATTTGAGTGTTGGCACTTACTGTAGATGTAAAATACATAATGCCAACACACAGATAATAACTACTCATATTCATTTTGTATTAGCAGTTCAGATACCCAGAAGGAACACAATTACATTTCTAGGTATCCTGGAATAGATGCTACGAACACAAGAACTGATCCTGTTCCCCTGAAGTACACATGATCAGTACTGGGCTGATGGTTTTGACTAGAACTTTGCACTAAAAATAATATTAATTTATACTTGCAATTATATATTTTCTCTCTTTATTATCAATATCTTATCTGCTCTTACAAACTGACCTGAAAGACCAGGAATAGTCTTAGGCTTTAAAAAGTTAATAGATTTCATGTAGCTTCTTGCCTCATTTGAAACTCTGAAATCTAGAAACTAGCACCAAGATTAGAAGCAAAAGAAAACCATTAATTAACCTCTCCTCCTCTTCGGGATTAAAGTAAGAGAAAATATGTTTCTTTAAACATTTGCAGCTTACTTAGGAAAATACCAAAGTGTCAGATAAGAAAAAACTTATCAAACACATCTTAACACAGAAACTGCTCCCTTTTTTGCAAGACTCAAAGCTTGAGCTTGCTGCTGTGAGCAAAACTAGGAAATAAGTTTCTCTAGTGCTGTGCTTCTAGACCTGAAGAAGGGGAGATCTAATGATTTTCTTTCTTCAAGATCCAGAAAGAAAAGTAAACTTTTTTGACAAATGTCAACAAAGCACACAACCATAAGTGTCCAATGGCCCTTCTTTGGCCTAAGGCCAGCACTGGATACTGAATTCCCTACCTGGTATCTGAACCTCGTGCAAAACATCTGTGCATATCAAGGAAATCTTTGGACATAATTTTGTTCTTCTTTCCTCTAATATGTCACAGTTTTGTTTTATATTGCCTGTTTATTCTAATTAAATACTGCTAGACTGAAAGCCAAAAAGATCCCACAGTTAGGTAAGCAGGAAT
>NW_010168147.1:2357-7483 GCF_000695765.1 Mesitornis unicolor | reverse complement strand
ATTGCTGACATTCACTGTTTTACTAAGATGACTAATTTTTGGGTAAGTCTCTTGTATACAGGAAAAAGTTCTAACATCCAAGATACTAAACAATGTTACTTAAGCTCTAATTTCATGAAAAGTAGCAGAAAATACTTTAAAATGTTTAATCTATAGAAAGTTTTTCAAATCCACTGACAATTCTAAGATTTTAGTCACTATAACAATATACATTTGTTTTAATATCTCCATATTAGTCATCTAATCATCACAGTGCACTAGAAAGGATTGAAAAGACAAACAGTAAAAACCCAGGACTACAAAACAGGCAATAGGTTCTGTGTTACTGGCTTTGCCACCTTAATCCCTTGTCACACATAGAAAGTCACAAAATCTCAGCATCCCTACTTGTATGTAAATTATGATTTACAACTTCAACTCAGACTATTCACTGGCTGTGATCTACAAAGTAGAACCAATAATGAATTAAAGGAAATGTCACAAGAAACAAGCACGTTCCTAGAAGTCAATACACTCTTTACAGGTTCCTTGATGACTACATGAAGTTACTGAAAGAACATGGAATTAAGTAAAGGGCGCTACAGTGGCTCATGCAGAAGCTGAAATTCATTCACATGAAGTGAGATAAGAACGGCAGGCAGAGGAATATTTTCAAGACATGCTACAGTGTACTCTGACTAAAGAAGAGCAAGGATAACTATGAAAGGAAAATAGTTAATGGTGAATTTTTCAGTTCAGTGTATTTGACAGAAGTAGAGTCAAATACAGCATAATTCGTACACAAGTAAAGGATGTGAAGAAATTTGTAAAACATGCAAGAACTACAAAAAACCATGATAAACTAGGAACTTTTCAGAGAGTAAACCCTTCATTTTTTTATTGCTGCTCTTATGATTTTAGAGTTATGTTGCACTGTCTTGTAAAAAAAAGGACTATGGCATTACTGTCCTGTCCATAGTTGTTCTCCATAGAGTAGCCACCACAAACCCTCCATTATTTTGGTTTGATAATATTGTCACTGTCAATGCACACTGTCAAAAAGCCAATAACATACTTCGATGAACAGCTTGAATTTCAACATGTCTAAGTTATCCTGGTTCTGATAACACAACTGATGACAGAGAAATGCATCTTTCATTTGCTTAAAACCCTGCTGTCTTTATTAGATGGTCTGAACGTATGGAGCTAATGCAAACCCTCCATTCGGCCAAAACTGCAAAAAATGTTAACATGCAGGGCAGGTAAGTGGTCCACTTCTCATAACATATATTTTATAGTAAAAACATTATTTCAATACTATCACATGAAATAGAAGTCACTCTGATAACAGTTCATTAGTAGAAAAATGATGTGTTAAGGAAACCTCTTTAATTTCTTTACAATTCTGAACTGTCTAGATGTACCACTCTTCTCATAATTTTTTCAAAAACCTGTTTGCACTGTTTCTTCTGAAAGGATCCAAGTATCTGGTTTCTCTCACTCACACAGAGTCTTAAGGATAACTGCCAATAACTAAAATAAATCAAAACATGTACTTGAAAAGTTTTCAAAACCAGTAACTTTCCATTCCACAAATAAACATAAATTTGGCAAGCCCACATCACATAATTCACACACAATGAAGAAGAGACTATCTGTTTTAAGTGCAAATCTCAAAGCTATTTTTACTACAGAGTAGCCTGAGCTCTTCCAAAATTAATTACTTACTTATTTCATGGCAGAAATAATAATGATCTGATCAAGATATCATCAGTTCCAATCAGCCAGTTATTTTCTAACTAATTTTAGGAAGAGAATAAATGAGCAAGGTTGAATAATAAAGACCCCAATTCTGCAGTGAGCTGTATGGCATCCAAGGGGTAGCGAGAAAGCTGTGCATGTTCCAGGAGGCATGCAGGGGTGAATAGACATTTCGGCACCACATGGTGATTATATCCAGACCTTACACTAACAACCAGGTGCAGGTGTGGAGCACGTGCTGTCAGATGCTGCATTAGTTTATTCATTTTCTTTCTATTGGCTCCCAAGTTAGAAATAACTGTGGAGCAGAGAATGATTCCTATAGTGGTAGCTGAAGATTTTAATCTAAAGTTACTCCTAGCACAGGGATAGGACTTCCAGATAATTTAGAATCTGCCCTTCTTGTATGATTTCAGATCTAGATCTATGGACCCATTTTTCTTCAAAAGGTAATTGACTGAACTAGGCCAAGCTTTTTGGTCCCCAGCAGTTCCAATAGTTTTTTCTTCCTGTTTAAATTTATTTGCATTCATATTCTATAAGGACTAGGTGGAAGATGTTTCTAAACATCCATGCTTTGCCTCTTTTCTTAAAATTTTCACATAATATTCCTCAGTCTTAGCATAATTTCCCTCTAAATCTAGATATTAGTCCAGTTTTGCAAGACACTTGACAAGGAACTGCTACAAAGGCTTTCAAATTGTGATGATCTCTGGTTAAGTAGTTGAATTATCAGAAAACAAAAACCCAAATATTTGCTTAATTTTTCCCCAGTAAAGTATCAGTAACCCTTTTAAAAACAACAGTCTTGTATCAAGACTGCAAGCTGAATCACATTCTTATGAATTCAGTGAGAGAGAATGGCGCTTTTTTAAAGTTTTAACCTCAAGAAATATAAGGTCAGGTATTCAATACAGTGCTTAAAATTCGTGTTGATGTCATTTATATAAACATCTGACCTTGATCAGTGACCCACTAGATAGCTTCTGAATGACTTCTGCTCTCAGGTAAGGTTCATAACATGCAGAGTATTTACCAAAAATTCATTTTTTTTCCCAGCTACATACCTTCTTGCATTTATCAATACAAGAAAATTGTGGGAAGTCATAATCAGCAACTCATGTCTTAATTGCATAGATATGCATGGGTAATTCCTCTTTATTCAACTATTTCCAAATATCCCAAGAAATAATTCTAGGGAAGTTGGTAAGCTAATATATTTATATTCAAACATTATGCGTGCACTTCGTAAGGCTTTAAAATTTATTCCTTGTGATTGAAAGATAGAATCCAAAATAACATTTGGATGGCCATAAGAAGGTCCACCAGGTTATGAAGTATTTGCCAGCTAGATCTTCAAGTCTTCATTTTGGAATAAAATCT
Organism: Mesitornis unicolor; assembly: GCF_000695765.1. NCBI lineage: Eukaryota > Metazoa > Chordata > Aves > Mesitornithiformes > Mesitornithidae > Mesitornis > Mesitornis unicolor. The sequence continues at coordinate 4,360 of NW_010168147.1, read as the reverse complement.
TTTTCTTTGGTGGAACTAAATGCATATGCTCCAGAGGGTTTGCCCAACTTCTGAAGGACATGTGCCTATAATAGGCCTTTCTCATCTCTGTCTTGTTAACAAGTATATAAATAAGAGAAGGCTTCAGTAATTGGCTCAGAGTTACTAACGAATTAATTAACTTCAGTCTATTTTACCTAACCTTTAATAATAAGAATCTTTTTTTGGTCTAGCAATAGCTCTGACAGGCTGAAAAAACAGACATGCAGCAAAGCTCTTGAAAATTAATGAGAAACGAGGAAAGAATCAATGTACATTCTGCTTGCAGAGAACTGACACAAAAAAGACACAATAAACCATGAACAAACACAGTCAGTTTAAAAAATAGGTTAGAAAAAGTGGGCAAATTCAATTATAGAAGTAATTAGAAGATATAGGGCAAGGCTGCCTTTTGGGACTGTGCCAGAAAACATGAATTAATAAGAGTGAATAGTAAGCGCCCATGTAGTAATTAAGAGGCAATCACCTATGGCAATGAATACCTGAAAACAGGCTGCAAACTATTAATTCAGTGATCAAAAATATTTTTAGATGATTAATATGGCAAATTTGTTTTAAAAGACTAATTTCTGGAAAGATATCAAGACAATAGCACATTATTTGTTCCTCTGGCATTTATATAGCTAATTAAATTTTATAATTTGCAACAACATTAAGCATTATCTGAAAACAGTAAAAGCAATATTTCCTCCAGTAATTCTTTATTATAGTGTCTTCAAAATCAATAGTTAAGACTAACCCAACTTTTTAAAATAAAATTCAAGCACCTAGAGTCAATTGCTTCATTTATTTAAATTATTTTTGTTGTTGTTTATTAAAAACACTATGCATGAATTTTACATAATTTTCAGCTATTTTAAATTATTTTAGTACCTGTTTTAGTTATAATTCAGAATATTATAAACAAAATTCTGTGATACTCGAATAAGCCATCACAGATGCTAATTTATGGCCAAGAAAGAATTTTCTTCATTAGAGCACGTCCTTTTCCTTCAGATACCAAAATTGAGCAAGTTACAGTAAAGGTGTGCAATATCAGTGTCAACATCAGACAGAACAAATCACAGCCTCCTAAAAATCTGCTAACAAAATCTCTCATAGCTACTTCTTCTTTCAGTAACTCAAAAAATGGCTAATTTATTGTCTCCAAGTTGCTTCCTAGGTCATTACAACAGCTACCATAGAACATGCACAATCTGCAATAATTCGTTGTCAGTAGAGAAAACTTACCAAAAATTGGGCCCACCCTGCAAAGCAAGTCTAAATGGAAAGCTTATGTGTAAGAAGTAAAACAAAACACAGAAGGAGCTTTACAACAGTAATAACTTCACTATAACTATATTAAAAACACAGATTAATTTCTATAAATTCAACACCTTTCACTGTTATTTCTGAAGATGCTACGAAAAACCCAGAGGTCTCCAAATAATGACCAAGAAACAAAGACTGGTGATAGATTTCTATGCTAATACTGACCATGAGTGACTTATATTTGTACTGCTGCAGAAAGGAAGAATTGACCTGAATGCTGTCAGCAACTAATGTGTGCTTTCAAGCATTGAGGTTTACTTCCTTTTTTGTTTTTCTAGTGTAATTTTAAATAGTATTTATGCTCTTAATTCAGAAATATTATCAGAACTATAAGCAATATAGAAAGGACATAGCTACTAGAGACATACAAAATTGCCTGCACTAAATTAAAGACAAATTTCATGGTTCAAAATTCTGCCCTGGTCTCGAACTTCTTTTGCCTTCATTTTCTCCATGTGAAGGATTGTGGTGTGTGGAGTAGCAAAAGGACTAAAGGGAAAAGGAGTGAAAAACTACCAAAACTAAAATTATGATAAGAAATGAATTGAAACAACTGAAGGAATGCAAACTCAAAAAAAAAAGAAAGCAGGCAAATAATACTCAAAAATAAATGCAATTTATTTCAAATAAATGAGCTGTTGCTCACCTATGTC
>NW_010168147.1:0-2326 GCF_000695765.1 Mesitornis unicolor | reverse complement strand
GATCTAGGCAAAGATGTTCTCTCAATGTGTACTAAAGGCTTCCTGCTTCAGTCAGAAAACTTAGAAAAATTGAATCTCCTTTGAAAAGTACACATCTTGAAACTATGGGTAAAAGAAGTTGGTGAACTCACACTGGTTTTGTGAATGCTTCAAAATGAAACACAGTTTGAGACATTGCTGCCACACCTTTAACTCCAGGTAGCCTCCACGGGTCTCATAATGGGTTGTTTTCTGCCACAGTGCTCAGACAGAAAATTAAACTGAAAGTCTCATACCTGGAGTGTGTCAGTAATCTATAATGCTGTTGGTAAGAGCAATCCCTACAAAATGGAATATATGCTGAGTTACAGAGATGCTCTTTCAAAAGAAGAGACAAATTATCTAAAGTCTAGCATAGGATAGAGGTATCTGGTAGTTTGATTACAGTGTTGATTTTGAACACCTCTGCCTAGTTTTACAATGTTATTGTCCTGGGACCAAACCTTTAATCCCTGTCAGAGTTACATAAATATGAGGCCATGAGAACAGCCTCTAGACAGGTTTTGGAGCTTTCTGTCCTTTGCACAAATCCATTAACAGGAGTCACAATGTGATAGCAGTTGCTTTCCATACACTTGTCCATAGGAACAGCACAGCCACCCAGACCTATCGTGGTGTCTAGGCCACCCAGTGTTAGGTACCCAGTTTCATCTCGTTGGCTGGCTAGTTTCCTTGTGCTAACTTTCTAATTAATGGAGACAGAGAAGGTCTTTTGGAGTCCAGCTAATCCTAATTAGGTCCTAATTTAGGTACTCTTCATGGCCCAAATGGAGAGACTTTCTCTCTCCATTGATTGCAGAGAAAGCCTAAAAGATCTAATGAGAATCAACTGGACAAATGAAGTGCCTTGTGACTAGTTCTATGTGCTGAGTTTCTTGGCACAATCTCCGTTTGTTCCTCTAACTTTCTGATGTTGTAGCTGAGAAAAGCACTCATTTTAGGACTTCTGTCTCATTCTCATTTTCATACTAGAAGCCCACCATCTCCTTACTAGTGCTAGTGTATCTGTTTCTGTTGTGATGCTGTAAAACAAGCTTTTGAACTGGTGAAGATCTAGAGGTCTACCAACCTGTCCCAGCACTGCTCATATCCTTTCCAGCTTGCTGGGTCCTAGTCATATTCCTTGAACACATTCTGTCGTGTTGGCCATCCTTGCCATCTTTCAACCTTTTCTTGTTTTACTCTGTTCTTTCAAAGTTGAGAAAGCTGGTACTGCACATAGTATTCAAGATGCAGGTGTACTATAGATTTATATACTGTTGTAATTACGGCTTTTATTTTGTTCTCTATTCTTACAATTTTGGTTCTCCTGTTCTTGACATGACAGTTTTGCAGAACTACCTATTTAGCTTCAAGATCCCATTTCTAAGAAGTGATGTTTAGTTTCCAGCCCATCACTTTATAAGCAAAGAAAGAGTTATTTTTCTTGAGTGTGTTTGTTTGCATTGAATTTTGTGACACTTTTTTGCCCATTATTGTCAGCACTGTAAGATCTTTCTCAATACACCATAGCTCGTCTTTCTCTTCGCTTCCCTGAGTAACTCAGTATCATCAGCAAATTTTGTTCCCTCACTATTCACCTTTTTATTTTTCAGATCACTTATGAATACGTTGAAAAACACATATCTCCATGGGGTTTTCAATGATGACCTACCTCCACTGTGAAAACTGATCATTTATTCCTATACTTTGCTTTCTACTGTCAACCAGTTATTTACTGATGCAAGGATCTTCCTTTTTATTCCAATGCATTGGAATAAATGTCTGTGCGGTGGGTGGGGGAACTGGCTGATGGGCTGTTCCCAGAGGGTGGAAGTAAATGGTTCATTCTCTAACTGGCAACCAGTCACAAGTGGGGTCCCTCAGGGATCAATATTGGGCTCGACGCTATTTAATACCTTCATTAGTGATCTGGATGTTGGGATCAGGAGCTCCCTGATGAAGTTTGCTGATGACATCAAAATGAGTAGGGTAGTTGACACTCCAGAAGGGAGAGACACCCTCCAGGAAGACCTGGACAGACTGGACGAGGGGGCTAGCAGGAACTATATGAAGTTCAACACAGACAAAGGTAAGGTCTTGCATCTGGGAATACATAATCCAAGAATGCAGCTGAGACTGAGTTCCATGCAGCACTGTGGAAAGGGACCTCGGCGGTCTTGGTGGATGAAAAGCTCAACATGAGCAAACAGTGTGCTGCAGCTGTAAAGAAAGCCAACAGGATGCTGGGTTGCATTAAAAAGGGGATCACCAATGGAGATAAAGAAGTCATTATTCCTCTCTACTC
>NW_010168146.1:0-3732 GCF_000695765.1 Mesitornis unicolor | reverse complement strand
TATATATATTTATATAAAAAAACTGTAGAGTTGGTAATTCTTCCATTCTACTGGGATAATGCAGTCATATCTCATGAGATAATGCGTGATTAAATTGGGAAAAAAGTACTGGAGTACACTTAAATGCTCTCAAGCTAGTTATCTCAAGTTCTTTAATAGAAACATTTTGATTGTATGAGGACATAGGCTAATCTGTGCCAGCTGCTCTGTAGTTCACTATTCCAATAGTCTCATTCTCCCTTCTTAAGCAATTTTTTTTCTCTGCAGACATATTTCATGCAAAAGCTATGCCGACCTTAAAGTTATTTTATGTTTTTGTCACAAGATGTGGTGACAGTGTTTATTTATTTTCATATCAGGAAACACTACATCTAGAAGTTTTTTTTTTAAAAACGTAGCAAAACATCTTGTTATTTCTATCTTTATGAAGGGTAAATAACCATACAGCTGTATGGTTACTGTAGGAAAATAGGGCAAGTTTTAAGACAGAGTAATGTTTTTATTATACAGAAGACAAACTCTTATTTTTAAAGAAGTTAATAAAAATTCAATCAAGAATGTATAGAATCCTTTAATTTCTCACCACGTTTACTCATTAATTGGAGTTGATGGCTATTGTTGATCTCATGGACGCACTTAGAAATAGTAAGTGTAGAAACAGTGCTGCCCTGCTGTCTTAAACAACCTTCAAAGATACAACTAATAGATATTATTATCCCAAAGATTATATATTACAAAATGTACAGTGCCATTTTTGCTTAATGCATTTATTTAACATGCATTTGCAAGGGTATATAAGATACGCTTTGGCAATTTTGTAGTTGCATTTTCAATTAACAGGTCATACTTTTCAAATTGTATTTGCATAAAAGCAGGCCAACACTTTTATATATGGGGTATGGGTATACATACATACATGTTTGAAAAAAAAATCTGTTCAATAATATCCCATTACAAAAAGTCACTGTGTTGCACTGTGAGAATCTTCTAAGATTCACATTGCTGAAGAGTGAATCATAGTAAAACCAGTCAGGTCTTAATCTTGAAAAGCAAAGGATCAAGTATAAAATCAGGACTGGCATTTCAGCTTGTTATCAGCAAAGCCTTATTTTATGACAAAAGAAAATAAGGTAAAAAATATATAAATGCTTCCATTTGGGGCAGATTTTGAAATGTTTCTACTCCATTCTGTGGTGGTTTTATACCTTTTGCTTGAGGACATGTTGTTGTTACTGGATTGTGGCTCCATGATTCATTAAACTTCTTTTCTGTATATGTAAGCAGACACTTCTTGGTGACATACCATAGGTTGCCTATTGCATAGCTGCAAAGGAAAATGAGTCACCTAGAAAAGAAGCCAGCCCAGCTGGAAACCATGGAGCCAGCCCAGCTGAAATAAAATTGTGCAAACTTTAAAACAAGAGCTTAATAATTACAATGGCATGTGCTTGTGCATTTAACAGACTAAAAAAATTAGAATTATTAGACATTTCCATACAAACCTAAGTGCAAAAGAGTAGCCAGGATTTGAGATTTATGGATTTATATGAGCATAACATTTTTCTTAAAAGATTTAACATTTAAAGTGTACTTTACTGCAATCCAGCTAAACTAGAATATGCAGATATGTAAATGGAAAACATTAATGCATACAATCTGCTTCCTACCCTGTGATATTTCTTCATTATTCACTGGTAATCCAGTTTACCAACACTCACTGGATCCTGGCATTTTCCCTTTTTTTTTCAGTCCTACAAATAACTGGTTTAGGTATCTGATCCTGATACTGTTCTTGCTGTTAATATCTAGATTCCACCAACTTGAATTTAGTTCACTAAATTGTATTTGGAGACTAGTCTCATTCATGTCAGTCACACAAATTGTGCAGAAATGTCAAGCAAATTATTTTATTCTGTTAACCTGAAGGATTGAACTGCTGAAAATTCAGCCCAAAGACAAGCTGAAGATTTGTGAAAATCAGGTCAGGTTAATTGCTGGGCTTTCAAATCTAACATCACAGTTACGGGAAAAAAATTATTATTCTTGTGTTCTGCAATTTCTTACCCTAATTGACCTTGTAGGGTAAAAATGTATCAGACTCTTGTCTTACATAATTAAGGGACCAGGTGACACAATCCTTAATATTATTTATAAAGCCAAGAACTACAATAGTTTTACCACTTTCTCTTATCACCAGTCTCTAAATGTATTGAATTTCTATAGCACCAAAAATATAACACTACGAATTCTTGGAGTTCATACTGGGATTTTGGAGACCTGGCAGGGGCCTTTGCATGATGCTCATTGACACTAAAAAAAATTTATTTTTACATCTTTTAGTGGTATCAGTTCTAGTGTGTACTGTAAACTGTCGTAGCCTTCTGTAGTTATATATTACAGTATTTTTTGCATTATTTGAAAATTAAGTAATACTGCAGCATTCTATGTCTCTTACTAATGCAGCTGAGACTAGGTTCCACCTGGCTAGAGAGCAGCACTGTGGAAAGGGACCTGGGGGTCTTTGGATGACAAGCTCAACATAAGCGAACAGTGTGCTGCAGCTGTAAGGAAAGCCAACAGGATGCTGGGCTGCATTAAAAAGGGCATCACCAGCAGAGATAAAGAAGTCATTATCCCTCTTTACTTGGCACTGGTCAGACCGCACCTTAAGTACTGTGTCCAATTTTGGTCCCCGCTATACAAAAAAGATGCAGATAGGTTGGAAGGGGTCCAGAGAAGGGCCACAAGGATGATCAGAGGACTGAAAGACCTGTCACATGAAGAAAGGCTGAGAAAATTGGACCTGTTCAGCCTTGGGAAGAGAAGGCTTAGGGGGAACCTTATCACCACGTACCAGTACATAAAGGGTGGCTACCAAGAAGATGGAGATTCCCTTTTCACAAGGACTCACATGGAAAAGACGAGGGGTAATGGACACAAGTTACTTCTGGAAAGATTCTGACTGAACTCCAGAAGAAATTTTTTTACCATGAGATGAATCAGACATTGGAATAATCTCCCAGAGGAAGTGGTAAATTCCCCTACACTGGTCAGTTTTAAGAGTCAGCTTGACAGGGTGCTGACTCAACTCATTTAAACTGTACTTTTACCTTGAGAGGTTGGACTAGATGATCCTTGTGGTCCCTTCCAACCTGGTATTTTATGATTCTATGATTCTTCTCAGATCATCCCAAACACTTCTTTCTCCTTGTGTCTTGAGTCTGCAATGTCACCTTTGATCTTAAGCTTAGTGTTATTAGCTGATTATTGTCATTGCCTAAATCATGATCTGAATGTGGCTTATCCAACTCTTTGTTTTAGTTTGATTCTACTGTTTCATTACAACTTCTTTAAAGCTTCTCTCCATCCTTGCATTACTATGCAAGTGAACAGGAAGATATTGTTTATTAGCATGAGATTTTAATCAGATACTTTCTCTAGGCTCTTCTACTAGCTTTCCTCCAGTAAGAAGTATTGAGCATGGATTGCACATTATCCTACTTGCAGAAGTTGATAAGCCAGCCTCTAAGAACTATTCAAGTGCCATTGAAGTGTTTTCTATTATCCAGAGACTAAATTACAGCTTGTCCTCTCTGACCATCTTGGGATGTTTGCGTTATGTTTTTCTTTCTTTTTTTTTCACATAAATCCCTCTTCTAAGTAGGATGACATCACTGAAAAAGAAAGATTTACCTAGTTTAGGCAATCACAGAATCACAGAATCACAGAACG
>NW_010168145.1:0-13647 GCF_000695765.1 Mesitornis unicolor | reverse complement strand
GAGCCGCGGCTCGGCCGAGGGCAGCCGTTGACTCCCGAGGCTGGGTCGCGGGACCTTTGTCGGGGTAAATTCGAGGGGAGGCGCCAGGTGCCGGCCGGGCGGCGGAGCTGCTGCCCCCACTTCCCGCCGCGTCGGGCGGGTGAGCTCGGTAAAGCCTCTCTCCGTAGAAAACGCTGAACCTGAAAGATTTCGGCAGCGGAGCTGCACTCGGCCTGGTGTGGGGAAAGGCGAACAAAAATAACTTTAAAATTCCTCAAGGAGGCATCTCCAGGTGGGCCGTGTCTTAGGCTTGGGGAAATTTATTTTTTGGGGGTCAAATATGCAAACTGACCCTTCTAGGGTGCGGTGCTGCCTGGTGCTCGGGGAAACCCAGCTTTGCACCACAGAGTGAACCTGTCACCCAGAGACTGAGCAAACAAAGAACAAGGCTGTAAATAACGCACCAGTAACTCCCTGGTATTTTATGTTATGGGTTCCCCACTCATCGCAATTCCAGAAGTCGGCGTTTCACGTTTGAAGAAGCAAAAAATTGGATTTGTGTCAAGGTGGGCTTCATGGGGGAAGATCATGCAAATGCATCTAGTCTTCAGAATTGCAGGCTGCAGGAAAAACAGAGACAATAAAGAAAAAAGAAAAGAGCCCTAGAAACACCAAAGTTATTAGAGTTTATATGGGCAGATTGGCAGTTCTCTTTTGTTTTTAGCTCTAAAAGTCAAATTTGACACTGGAATAGTGTTTGTCTCTTGCCTCTTTATTTGGTTCAAAGGTTGAATATAAAACAGTAATTGTATAGATCACTAATTGTAAACTAATATAGTACATTTTTATTCTAAAAAAAAAAAAAAAGAAACAGGATGTCCCATTTATCTTCCACAGCAATGCTGTGGAATAAAGCCATTTGTATTTTTTAATTTATGATAAAGCAAATATATCTCTTTGCTTCTACAGGACCATAAATACACTAAGCAGTTAACAAAATACTAAAAAGCAAAAGTGGTTTAGATTGGGAGACCCCTTACCATAAATCATACTCATGTAATCCTGTTACAGTGGTCGAGTTTATAACGTTCCTGTTCTGTAAGGAGCCTAAATCACATTATCCAGAATTGATTTTTAATTTAGAATTCAACAGAGAGTTTTTCACATTGACCTGGGTGATGAATTACTTAACTGAGGAGTGTTTGCAGAGTGGTCAGCACTCTGGGTCTGTCACGGCTTCATGGCTGGGCTTATGGTAGCCTTGAGTGAGAACAAGGTTTCACCTCCAGTATCAGTCATGTTTCTCTGTATGCAGGTGAGCATTGCTGGATAGTTAATTTTACAGCACAATGGTAAAACTTGTGTATCTGAAAAACAGAATGAGCCCTAAGTATGTCATCATCTTCATTATGTTTCAAAGTTACTTTTTTTTTCTTAAGAAATTTTTCAGCATTGGGCTAAAGCTTTATAGTTAGAGACGTGTTGGTTCTTGCCAGCTGTCACTGTCATTTTGGGTCTCAGGCCTGGGGTCGATGGATGGGATTACACAGCTGTCCTTCATCCCAGCACCTGGCTGTGCCCATGTGGCACCGAAAGGTTTGTTGGGATTCTCAGTCCATCACACCTCTCGCACTGCTTCCTCACCAACATAAGGAATTAATTGGTGGGTTTCTGAAAGTCTTAGTCATTAACCATGGCCTCCACTTGCTGTCGTACATTTATTTATGTGTGCTGTTGACTGCCACAGACAGTACTGAGGCTGCACCAGTGAACCACTTTGGTCAGTAGTGGAGAGACCAGCACACTTAATTTCAAGCACGGTGTGATTAAAATAGCAGAGCAGTTGGGAAGAAGACGAGATGACCAGTCTCATAACTGAGAACAAGCTCAGACCCACACCATATGGGTGTGAAAGAATAGATTAGGGCTTGAGTCTGGAGTCTTGGAGGCCAGACATGCTTTCACTGCAGTGGAAAAATTGGCTGCTGCTTAAATTGTCTTGCACTTGCTACTGACAGTCTGAGTGTTCTTCATTTTTTTAAGGAAACATTGAACAGGTGACTTAAAACCATCAAACTGCTGGTGGCTCCATTTAATCCTGCACTGGAGGGGTCTTTGGGGCGTCATTGCCACCTTCTGCCTGCGAGTTAGCCTGCAACCTGTCACCACATTTTACACAGGTTAAATTCCCTTATGCTGCTGCGCTGCTCTTGCTGAGCGGGCTCTAAAATCTGTTGCAGTGCTGTGAGCTGTGCAGGAGGACTGACACTGCTTGGTATTCGCTCAGGAGGCATCAGCCAAAACTGGCACCATCTGAGCTGCGAGTCAGCTCAGGCCAGTGCCTGCTGTTAGGAATGTCCCATCCCTTTCATTCTTTTGGTTTAAATTAATATTTTTTACTTTGCCCAAGAAGGAGAAGGAGGAGCTGCCCTCATATGCTTTGGTGTGGCTGGAATATGGTGTAAGATACTACTGCTGTAGGGATTTGTCACTGCCATTTGCTGTATACAGTTTCCCAAATATTCCTTCAAACAGGCTCAGCATTCACTAACTCCCAACTGCATTGCATTTTTAGTTGGCATTAATGTAATCTTAAAGATATGTGCAGATATTACAGGCATAATGCCTTTCTAAATGTAGGCTATCTTTTTAAATTATCATATACTTGAATTAATTTTTAAAGAAGGTGATAATTTTTACAATCCTGAATGGGGTTTTTTTATGTATTACTAAACGATTGGTAAGATCAAGTACATATTACACCAAATGAAGTATTTTTAGGGATATTAGGGGGAATACAGGTATAACAGCAGAAAGGAAGAAGGAGGAACAAAGGAACAGAGATGGAGGAAGGCAGACTAGGATATTTCAGACACAGCTGTATATGCGTTCACTGCTTTGTCATTGGGGAACACAGGACTCGTATCCTGAGATTTTGAAGGAGATGGGCAGATTGATTTTTCTGAAGAGCTTCAACAGTACATTCCAAAGGTTAATCTATGGTACACACATTTCTCCAATAAATCAAAATAAACAATATTGTGGTGGTTCACAGTCTCCTGCAAACAACTTTTTCTTTCTTTTCAAAGAAATAAAAACTTTTTCTGGGCGTAAATGAATTCCTTCCTTTTCAGAAATAACTACAGTAGTCAAGGCCTCATCCTAGCTATCACCTGCTCTGTTAAAAAGTGAAAAATAATGGCATTTTATAGCAGCATCTCCCAAATTTCAGGGGCCAAGTTCCCGTTGCTCATTGTACCGTGTGGTCTTATTACAAAAAACAGTTCTTCTTGGGATTAGTTAGTATTAGTCACATGCTTACTTTGAAGCACTTGCATAAATATTTTTAAGACTGAGGAGTTTAGCAAAGTACAGATATTTCTTTTGAATCTGAATATACTGTTAGTCAAATAAGTGGGTAGTTTTTTGTCATATTAATTTCTTCAAGTAAAGCTATTAATAAAATAATTGATTATTAAAAGTGAAACATCTCCCTTGGATATAATGTAAATTACATATGAATATAGTAGTTCAGAAAGGAAACGGAGTGCTAAGCTACTGTGTGATGGATATGTCATTGTTCTGAAGCAAGTATTCTATTTAAGCTTTATGCTAAACTTCAAAACTTTTCATCACAGTTGTCCCATTTTGCCTTAAAAGGCATCTGAATCTCCAAATGGCCATGATCTTTCTGTTTGGTGTGCAGGTATATTTGCAAGACTAAATATCCTGTTCTTTCTCAAATAGAATTTCTGTTTGATTTTGTATAACATGACTGATTACTTACATCTATGATATTTTAGCAAGTGTGTGGAGGGTTCTTTTTGAAAAACTTTGGTTCAAACATTTTGAAGTTACTTTTGAAAGCATGCTAGACTTGTCTTGGAAAACTCAGTACTTCCAAACCTGTTGCTATTTACATTTGTGTCACATCCAGTTATATCAGACATGCTGGATTACATTGTATAATGCAAGCCGTATTGCTGTACGCTAATCTTTATCTCTTTATATCCGATCTCCTTTGAATTGCACATGAGTATTGCTTATGGTTACTTAAAATAACTACAGCTTTTGTTTCAAGGGCAGTGCTATATATGATGAACACTTAACCCTCAGCCCTGCTTTGGCAGCAGCTATACATCCTGTATCTTTGGTTCTTCACAGTTTCGCTGGGAAGCTCTACAGCTTCATTATCTTTTTTTTTTTTAATTTAAATTTCATATTTGAAAAATCTGAAGCCTCTAAAATCATACATGTCCATAAAAATTAATGCATTTACTTGGGCCACTGTGCTCTCCTGAGAGGTTTGGAATGTGTGCTCTGCTCCTCATAAAGTGGGTCACTCTTACTCAGAAAGGAAAGGGACAAACAGTAGGAGAAAAAGAAATATGTGTGTTAAAGCTGACCTGAACAAACTTTGGGCTTGACATCACTCCTAGAGTTGTTCATAGCCTTTAAGAGAATTCTGACCTCATTTGGTAGCCAATATGAAGGAGCAATTTCTGCTGACTTTGAGAAACTTGTGCATATATATTGGTTAGACTTATTTTGAATTCTTGGGCTGACTGCCTAAGATATTACTGTGGAAGAAATGCTTAATAATATTATTAGCTTCAAAATCTGAGTTAATATAGCATTTAGGGAGTGCTCCCAGGGGATTCTGCATCAGTGTCTCCTCTTTTCCAGAGCACCCTGAAATTTAGCTGTTGAACACAGATGCTGTTAACAGAATCACTGTTGCAGCACTTTTTATACATGACTTCATAAAACAAAGTCAAGTGAAACAGAATTCAACAGCTGTCTTTTTGCAAAGACATAACAACTATATGCGGAGTCTTAATGTGGCCCTGTGGGACTAGCCTTTCCTAATCAGCCTCTCCTCCATCCACCCCATCATTCTTGTCCCTGCTCTATGCCCCTATGTTGTTCCCCTCATCATCATTGGTAGTTAGCTCCTATGAAGTTTGAGCCTTGCTAAAGACTCTCTATGGTCTTTTCCTCTGAGCTCCCACCCTGACTAAAGATGGACAAAATTCCTCAAGCCTGTGTCAGTGCCCTTTATTATGCATTAATGTGTAACAGATCTTCTGAATTTTCTGTGCCAGATGGTTATTCTTGCCCTAATGTTTTGGGAATATTTGTCTGCCACAACCCTGGGCACCAGTAAGCCTTTCTTCTTAATTTAGAGATGAATGTGATGAAGTTTATTACTTTGGGAATAGTTCCAGGAACAAAATCATCCCCTGAGATGGCAGACAAATCCTTAGAGCGATGCTTCTCTCAGTATGGGACTGTTCACTGTTGCCGTGTTTACCATTCCTTCAGCTGAAGGTTACAGTCCCCTCAGGTCTGCTGGCGTAACTACAACTAGAGGGTTTTTACCCCTGTAGTTTTGCAGTTCTGCCAACATGATCTTAGTCAGTTTAAGTCTGGTAATAGTTTTCTAAAAAAAAAATAATGAGATTGCGTTGACGCAACTTGGCTAGGGAGTGACATATGTACAGCTGTGCTCACTGATATGAGGAAAGAGGTAACAACTTAGGGAGAAGACCAGTGACTTCTTATCCCACCACAGCTGCGGCCAAAACAGTCTGAATTTTCTGAAGTGTTGGAACTTAGGAAATCCCAATGCGACTGCATTGATGGATGAGAGAAGAACAGTGGTGATGTGAAGTGGGAAAGACCAGATGGCCATTTTCCTGGTGTTTAACTGTTACTTGGCTCTGCATGCATCTTTTTCAGTTCCCACCTTGCTCCAGATAAGTATCCTTTTGTTACCTTATCGCTTTCTGCTTTGCTCCCCTAAAGCAGCTTCAGTCTCTTCCATTTTTCCCTGAGAGTCCGTGCCAGGGTGGATAAGAGAGTCACAAATGAGGCAGCTGAGCTAACATCTCCTCAAGAAGAGGCACCTATGAAAAACCTGATTTTTTAAATCTGAAAAACACATTAAGAGATGGAAGATGCCTGGATTTATTAAAAGCAGAGCCGGTAGCCTTTCCTGTGGTTAGTACTGATCCTATGACTATTTGTAAGAGTCTTCAGTTGCCTATAACCACCCAACTCCAACTTCTTAGGCTAAGAATGTTTTTGGCCATTGCCTGCCTCACTGCAAATCTGCAGCTTTCTCATGTTAGGAGGAAGCAGCTTTACCAGCTGAGTTGTAGAGAAGCACCTCCACTTACAAACCGGGCGCAGTCATTTGAAATTTAGCAGATCTCCCATGCTGATGTCAGGGATATGCCTTTTGCTGTCTCTGTTAATATTACACCCACATCTAACGTGATGGTAAGTAAGCCTCTGCACAGTCTCACTTCACGTGTAGATCTAAGATGAGTTCTCCAAAAACTGTCTGCATATCCTCCCACAAATCGTACTCGCCAAGGAGGCTGGAGATGCTCCCTTCCAAGGCTTCAAAGGCTAAGCCAGTATTTCTTTGCAATTAGATAGGAACGCGGAGCTGGAATAGACCTCCCACCACGCAACAACTATTGTGGGAAAATGGTAGCAGCTCTTCCCTTCTCCAGCACTTGCTTAAAAAGAAAAAACACACAGGAATGAATAAGGAAGAGGTTGCTTCTGAGTTGCTCTCTTTTTGTTCTGTGATTTGTCCTCCTGTATTTTCACTGTGATTTTTGAGCATCTGGCTCTGTGCGGAAAAAGGAGCAGAACAGAACCCAACCTGAGCCACCTCCATGAATGCTGAAGCCGGTGATGATACCTAATGGCTGCACAGAACTTTTTTGTTTATATTCTTCAAAAGGGAAAAAAAGGCTGCTATAAAAGTTTGGGAGAATGAAGTACATGCTGTGAGTTCAGAACTGGAAGCTATAAAAAGGATGATTTTCTATTATTTTATGTTTGTGGTTTTCCTTTTTTTTTTTAGAAAGGATAGCTTTTACCAACATACTTTTCTCCAAAATTTCAGTTATTCTAAGAAAGGGATATGGCAAGGTTTTTTTTTCTTCTTTGGATACTCAAGTGATTGATCGTGTTGTTTCAGAGAACTATGAAACTTTGGAGAGAATATCCAAATCCTTGATTGTTTTTTAAAAGTAACATCATATTTCACTATTTTTGTGTGTTTCCTACATTTCATTAAACAGTTTGTGGAAGCCAGATAATATCATATAGCTGGTATTTCATTGCTCATGGAATAAATTGTAAGTGAAGGGATAAAAAGATACATTTATAATTCTCTTCATAATGGGGCAATGTTAGTTAATATGCAGACAAATGTAGCTAAAGAAAAGAAGAAAAATACTAGCTAAAGAAAAATACAAAGCATTAAAGATTACATTAGTGTGGCTCACATGCTGCTTCCTTCTGCTTGTTTTTCCTTTCACTTTTGGTTAAAGTAGGATTTTCCAATGCACAAGAATTTGCTTATCCTACTCGTTCCTTCAGAATAGAGCCTATTGAAAATCAGGCTGGCTGTTCTACATTGTCCCATATTTTTGCTTTTGTGTTCTAATTGGGAAGAAAAATTGAACATGGAAAGTTCTAAAATATTTTGGTTTTGAAATGTGGGCTTGGGACATCTTTGATGCATCGTCATAACACAGCTAGAAGGGACTTTATTGTTCTTGGTGGAAAATGTAATCCGTTCAGGAACTCCAGATGACAAGGGGGAAGTGAGGGACCGAGACCATGACAAACTCATGATGAGTAATGACAAACCATCCTGAAGCAAAACATTTAGATTCTCCTGGACGGTTCAAAACATTTTGGATTCTTTTTTATTTTCCCAAAGGGACATCACATTGTTTTGGCATAACCAACTTTTTCCTGTGGAAAAAAGTCAATATTACAGAAGCCACTTTTCTATTAAGAAACGTGGACAGAAAATTCTGGAGCAGCAATAAAGGGAAGCAGTCAAGCCAAAACTAAGCTCATTTGAAAATGTCCTCCCTGGAGAATCTTGGGACGGTCCAATCTAGCAATAAGAATTTTATATGAAGGTAAATGTATTACACAGACACCAAATAAAACGTGATGAAATCCATGTGGCATGACTTAATGTGTTTCAATACATTTAAAATATGATGTTTCACAAAGGCACTTCAGTAATCTGTTTAAAAATGAAAGAACTTTGGTGGAAAGCTTGGGCCTTTGAGGTGAAAAATCACATCTGAGATTTAATAACTGTTTTGCTAGAACTGGACATTTAAAAAAAACTGGACACTACTTTTGGAAAAAAAATATCTCTGTCCACCAAGAAAAAACTTGTATGTTTAGAAACGTACTTTTGGCTTTAGAAACATACAGCAAGATTATTTAGTATTTAGAAACATACCGGTAAATTTGGTTCTAAAACTTTGGCACAAACGTCATTTTAACAATGACAGCAAAGTATTTTGGGGAAAAATAGGGAACGTGGTACTTTTACTGAATTTTTCTGGTATGGGTATTTAGGATAACCAGCCAGGTTATTTTATAACCTTGGAATTGTAAAAGCGGCCATGAGTCTCTGACTTTCTAGAGCTCATGGCCATTTCAGTTTCTGTTTTTCAGGGCAACTTCTGCTTTAAATGTGACAAACTTAGCCTTGGCTTCTTCTGTATCAAGGCAAGCTTCATCTTGACAGTAGTGAGTAGAGGACAGAGCTTATTATTTCTGTTTACTCAAGTTAATCACATGCTTTTCTGAGTATAACAAATGGGTAGTTCTCTGAGTTTAAGAGCAGAAGTGACCAACAGACCAGCCAGTGTCAAGCGCTCTGGATATCTATCACCACCTCTCAGATTTAAGCCACACTTCAGCCCAGTCACTTATGCCAGACCAGTGTCCTGTATTGATCAGAAGGCACTGAGAGATGGGGAGTGCACAGCTTTGGGTGGCATAGGCTTAAAGGACCGATGAGCAAAAAGAGTAAAACAACAAGCCAAATCAAGGGTACCAGGAATTTGAAGATGACCACTTGGCATGTGGATGGTTTGGTCAGCTAAGTTATATAGTCTTTCATCTGGTTCTTGCAGGCATGCATAATTTCTTTTGTTCTTTGTACAGTTTTCAAAATGGGATGCTAGTGCCCATGGTGGGTCTGTGATGTGCTTTCATAATAAAAACTATAGTGATGTAAGCAACCTTTGCTAGTCAGACATGGAAAGTAGTCTCACTAAGTCTGAGCTTTATTACACCCTGAGAATGCAGGGTGAGCTACTGAAGCCCAGAGTCATTGTATCTGTTGGTAAAATCAGAAACTGCTGTACCTGCTGCATGATGTTTCTGGTAATGTCTGGGAAGTCAAGTTAAAATGGAAAAGTGGATTGTATAGGTGAGGGCTTCCCTTTGGAGCACCTGTGGCTCTTCACTAGCTCAAAGAAAACAATTTACAAGTGTGTCCTGCTGAGGTTTGAAAGGTATTTTAAGTGTATTTTAGTCAACATCACCTGACAAACAGTGCTATTTATTAATATAGTCAGTGTGTTTCAATAGAATTTTTCTCATCTTTCACCACTCTTGATGAGTTGGGGTTTTTTTCTGTAATTGTTTTGTTAGTTTCTGTAGGCAGCTAGGCAGCTGTTGCTGCAATCCATTTATTAGTTGCGGTTGGCTCTGGATTTAACAAAATGCAACTGCACCCTCTGGTGGAAGCTAATAAGGAAATTATTTTGGTTTCCTGGTACCGCCTGGTTTATTTTTTCTGAACAAGTCAAATCAAAACAAAATGCAGAAGTGTCCTGAGGCCACACAGCAACAAAGCTTCCTGGAGAGCCTCAAAAATCCAAGCTGCGACTTCAGAATGTCTGAACTCGGACAGCCTTTGAAGACAAACTTCTGTGGGGAAGACTTTCAAAGGCACCCTGGGAAACCTTCCCGCCCTTGGCTTTTGTGGGGATCCCTATCAAAATATATTCTTCAAGAGAAACAGTGTTGTTATGGCTATGTACTTAGAAATGGTACATTTACAACCAAGTCTAAGGACAACAATTGAATATTGGCATCCAGCGTGGACTTGAAAAATAATTTATGTTTATTGACTATAGGTGCAAATTCATGAACATCGATGTCTGTCTCCCTGTGTGTGCTAATGGAGATGCTGCATGTTTTTGAAGGTGAATATGCTTGTGAAGGGAGTAGGCTGGGCTGCACATTAAAGTTTTAACTCTGATCACTTGTAAATCTTGACATATCGGAGGGGTTTTCTGCAACTCCTGTGGACACTTAATTTCAAATAGGTACATTTAAATTCATGAACACGTTTGTACTCTGGTCTCTGAGGAGTGGTGGCAGGGCAAGCAAGAACTCCTTTTACTGGTGAAGCAAGTATATTGGCATGTTCAAGTTCCACTCTGCAGTAGAGGAGCTCACAGTGAGAGGTTTATATGATATTTCCCTTACTTAAAAAAAAAAAAAAATATATATATATATACAGGAAATTAATTTTCCCGCAAAAAAGCCTCAATTTTTTTTTCACCATTAGTGTGAAAACGAGTTTCTATGTAAGATAAAATGAAAGAAATACAGATTTTTTTAGAAATAATAATTTGTCATGTCCTCTGTAAGCAGAGACACTCACTCATAAAAGGATGATCACTAATAAAAGGATGAGAATACCCAAAAAGTAACAAGGTATTTTTGAAAATACCACTTTCCACAAGTAAATTTTAAAGAAATGAGACAGAAAAATGTTGTATAATTTTAATACATGAAGTATTCAGATATATTAAACTCCCATGTAAACAGCAGGTGTGTTTTATGGGCCACAGGAGTGCCGTTCTTTCTCAGAACAAAGAATTAACCCAGAGCCTGCTCTGATGTCAATTAGAAAGCTGGAAGAATTTGTCTTGCTATCTGCAAATGGTTAATTAAAAAACAAAAAGGGTAACAGTTACACAGCATTTGATCCACTGCTTTATGTAGAATTTAATGAGGTGGGTTAATTTGCATTTTTATGTCTGAACACGTTCTTGCACTGCCAGCATGTCTCACTGAGCAGTGGATACAACCTATAGACACCTCTGGCTGGGGCAACAGAATTCAACATGCTGGTCTGAAAGTCACGTTTAAGGAGTCCTGGCCCCATACTACTGTTGCTTTACCTGTGACAGGGTTTCCGCACTTTCTAAAATTGCACAGAAATCATCACAATGTTTAAAATTTGAATTTCTACTTGCTCCTCTGTTGTGCTTTTGCTCTGTGCTTTAAATGGCCCTTCGCCATCCTCAGATGGTTTATGTTTCTGCTGTCAATAATGCAACATTTTACCTCAGATGAGGATACAAGCATCATTTTAATATATCTCTGTTGGGTATCTGCAGTCATCCTGTGAGCTGTACTTTGTATATTTCTGGCAGAACAGCAGTAAGCCTGGCACTGCGCCAGCTGACCCAGGAGGAGCAGCAGCAATGGTTGCAGGTCTCCAGTGGGGGTGGCTCACATGGCCCGGCCAGCTTTGTGCTCCGTGGGCTACCACGAAGGGAAAGAAACAGGTCAGGTACTTTCGTGACTGTTGATGTTACAATTTTGTTACATCTTTCCACAGGGCATGTGAGTGCGCACAGATGGGTGTGCAAAAAGAGCTATGAGCACCCTCATACACAGGAAAGCTGCTTCTTGGACCTCGATGTGCATTGCTTCATGCCACCAAACACAGAAGGGCTCTTTTTATCACACATCAATCACAGGAGCTTGCTCCTTCTCTAGAGCAAGTATGGATGTGAAGTTTATGTGGCTACATCTGTCTTTCAAGTTAGTTATATCACTCCGAGCACTTCAGCTATGATCCCACACTGCAGTGCCTTGCGCTTGAACCAGCCTGCCAATTTCCCTGGGTGCCTGCCATGGAGGTTACCTTCCTGCTGGCATGTTACCTAGTCCTCTGAGTTTCTTTCAAGCTCACGTACCCAGAATTTGCCACTGTAGCCATGCTTCATGTCTCTGCATGATTTCAACTGATTTCTCCGTCTCCCTTGAGGAAAGGAGCATGTCCAGTCTCATTTGTAAAAACCCTTTGCTGAAAGCCAAGGATCTACAAACAGATTCAACTACCTAAAGCAGTTCTTGTGTGGCTAATAAATAATGAAATCCATTTTTGGCACCTAGTGTTGCTCCCCTAGTTTATAATTCTGAGCATCTTTATCAGGTACAGCCCCATATCCCTGGCTCTGGCTTTTCACCCCATACTTCAAATGTAAAGCCATTTCCAACTCTAGCTTTACTCAAAAGTTGGCTTTAGGATGTACTGGACTTGAGAAATGCAGGAAGCAAAAATTTTCTGTCTTTTCCATCCAGAACCCATGAACCTAGTCCTGAAATGACTACAAAGCAGTGGCCTCCATTTCTGCCAACTCATCTTAAACAAACCCACTGTGCCCACCCCACTCTTCTTCACAAGCTGCCTGGCCTTGGAAAATCCACTAAGAAACCCAGATCTTCATTTACAGGTGACCTGAATCCTACCAAATATCCTATCCCTCCTTCCAGCTTTGACATTGGTCATGAATCACCACTTGTGCTCCAGTTGAGATAATTGAGTCCTCCTGGCATTAGGCTTTGCAAAACTCAACAGTCAGCTAAACTCCTTCTCAGCCCATTTCTTCTGAAACCCAAACTTGAATATTAACCGTCATCTGCTACATGCAGCCCTCCCAAATCTTGCATGCGTCACTCATCTCTCTCAGCAGAAACTCTTGCCTAGCACCATGCACCTTCCAGGAACTAGGAATGGATGTGATTCATTGGTCCCAGCAATCCCAAAGTAACCCCACCCCTTCTTCTCAGGGATGCTATAGGGTCTTGATGAATTTCTGCATTCCTTGCTGTCACGGAAATGGAACAATGGCTGAGGGTGGTGGAGGTGAACACAGAAGGGTCAGTTCTGAGCCTAGTCTTAGGATTATGGGTAAAGATTTGGATTTTGAAAACTAAAGCATGAAAATCCATGTTTATTGTGTATTCCTACAAGAACATTAAATCTAAAATTGGGACTACTACTGGTAGGGTACATTTTTGGAGTAACAGGGCAGGATAAGATCACAGAATCATAGAATGGTAGGAGTTGAAGGGGACCTCTGGAGATAATCTAGTCCAAGCCCCATGCCAAGGCAAGTTCACCTAGAGCAGATTACACAGGATAGCATCCTGAATATCTCCAAAGAAGGAGACTCCACAACCTCTCTGGGCAGTCTCTTCCAGTGGTCTGTCTCTATCAAATGGTGTGTGTCCTTGCAGTGATGGCTGGAGTTGCAGCTAGGAATTCAGAGGGAAAGGGCTGATCCAGAAAGGTAGGAGGGGTTGGAGATGGCTCTGAGCTCTGAGTAAAGCCAGGTTTAGAGTTTGGCCTTAACTCAGGGCTTAAGAGGGATGAAGGATCAGATGACTGCTGGGTCCAAGAGGCGCATGGGGTTAAGCTGCACACTGACCCTGGTAGGGGAAAATAGCTCACTGTTCGGGCTGGTGTTGGAGGGAACTGGTGGGATATATGTAAGCCCTATGGTTGAGTTAATGTTAAGGTTTGGTTCATGGCTATCTGGACAATTCAGGAAAATTCAGGATCTGACAAGGGAGGCAAGGACCTCCTAATGGCAGTTCAGCGATTGTATTTCTGGGGAAGGAGAGAAAAGATTAGATGAAGCAAAGCCAATTTTGATGAGTTTAAAGCTAGAACTGGTTCTGAGTGAACATAGTCCATGATTCCTGGAGAGTTGGGCAGGGAATAATTTAATG
>NW_010168144.1:32051-36806 GCF_000695765.1 Mesitornis unicolor | reverse complement strand
CAACTCCTAATATTCTGTGATTAATTTCTTTTTTAAAAATACTTCATTATAACATTCACATCCTCTAAGATACTTGGGTGCTACAGCAAGCCCTGGTTGCCCTCTGTGGCTATCCTATTGTTCACAAATATTAAAGCATTATTATTTTTGTTGCTATTTTATTCCCTCCCTGTCTATGCAGCAGCTACGCTGATTAATTATCAGGCTTTGGGACTGCCCAAAGAGCACAAGTCTGAGTGAAAAGGATGGCATTACCCAAGTGGGCAAGGTCTGGCTGCTCTTACCAGAGCTGCTTGGGGATTTTTCCATCAAGAGAATGTTGATTTCTCACAAAAGAAACAACTCACCTGGGCACATCAATACCAACATGTTTTTGTTTCCAAACAAAAAAATGACCCAAGTGTTTTGATAACATCAAAACATCATGTTTCATTATTCTGAGGGCACAGAATACTTTGATTTTCATTCCAAAACAACTTTTCACTTAGAAGTTTATCTTATATTCCAATTGCTTTTAAATGCCAAAAGCAATTCAAAATATGTAAACAATTTTTTAATGATTTCACAGGGACATTTTGGAACAAAAAGTACAGTTACACTCAACTCCAGAATTTTACCACGAAATGGGAAATATACTTCTTGCTCTGCTCTAGACATCAGCATAACACCTCAATGGGCTTTAATAAAACTGAGAGAACCCACCTAGGTGTGATGGAGACGGGCTACCGGGGGCTGCTGGAGGGCTCATACAAAGGCAGGCTGAGCAGGAAGGGCAGAGAGGCAGATGGACGAGCCAAGAGCAACACTGCGGGTCAGGAAAATGGGAATTTGTGGTGTCAGGCAGGGTATCTGCACATGGGCCAGCCTGCAGAGACTTTGGGGATGGGAATGCGGAAGCTGCAAAAGACAGACATTTCAGAGCACTCATTTCAAGGGCGAACCACTGCATAATTTTAAATCCCATCAGTTAGTGAAAAAAAACCCCAAATTTCCTTCCCTTCCCTCCAAAGCAGACTCCCTGCTGTGCCAATGCAGGGTCGCACAGGGGGGACTCTTGGTGGCATCAAGGAGAAGATCTGGAAGCATTATTTCCATCAGCCCAAGCCACTCTGAACCCCGGTCATTGGAGCCAGTGGATCAGTGCTGAGTGGATGGCTGGGATAAAAGCTATAGCCATGCTCTAAAGCATATTAATTGCTTATTAATTACCCCATTAATCACGGTGACACCTTTGTCTGCATTCCCAGGAGCACGCTTGCAGTTAGGCTGGACTGTCACACTGCTTTGGGCAAACAGGGGGTTTTGCTGCCTCACTCCAGATCCTCTTGGGTGAAAAATTAACTCCCAAAACCTTCCACCTCAATGGCAACGGGCAGGACAAGACAATGCAGGTGACAGAGGATCTGTAGGATAATGATGCTCTCAAGTCTACAAAGTTTGACATTCAGGCTACAATTTGCAAAGCGTTGGCTTATGGAGCCCATCCAGGGCTTTGCTGCAGCTTCCCACGGGCAACTGCGAGTTCCCATTAAATCACAGAAAGCTATAAACCAATCACCAGGGAAAATTTCTGTTCCATCACTGGTGCTTTTTCTTTATTTTATTATTTATAGCACTCTCTGATTTCCAGCAACTTTTTATTATAAAAAAATTATTTTCTTTGTCTGAAAATTGATATAAAAAGAAATCCATCTCTCAGCCGTCATTTCTCTTAATGATGTTTACATCAGCAGATGGGGAAAAAATCACTTTTTAAACAGAATTTATTACCCGCTGACCCAAAGCTTTACCATACATCACTGTGGTTTCAGAAAGTTAGTTTCCACAGCAACGTGATGTAACTCTCCAGCGTATCTGTGAGCTGCTGATGTTAACTCTTCCACTCCTAGCTGTATTTTTTGTATCTTGGGTACCTTGGCCTCACAGCACCCACTAGGAGCACTCAAAGTTGGTTAGATGGGAAAGCTGAGGCTCAGGAACCCTGGGCAAGTAGAGACATCTTTAAATTCCCTCATTTAATGAGACACCAAGTAACAGCTTTGAGCAAGAGTGAAAGCCTGTGGGTGTCCCAGGCAAAGGGAGCAGCTCTGTGCCCACCAGCCAGCACAGAAGGGTACCTACCACCTCGGTAGAAGATGACAGATGTCTGAAGATGCCCACCAGCACGGCACGCTGAAAGCAAGGTCATCAACCATCCATAGCAGGAACACCCAAGGCTTGTAAGAGGTCCTCCTTCATGCCCATCTTCTCCAGCGCCAAGCCCAGGATGCCAAGAGAATCAGGGAGAGAAATATTACAAAGGCATTGGGGCACTTCAGAAAAAGGGAGGGGAGTTTACGGCTTAGTGGAGATGGATGAGCAGACACTACTTCACTTAAGGCTTCAAAATAGGTGGTGAATTCCTCTGCGGTGAGTTCATGGTCCGTGGTTCACATCTTCACCATGAAACTGCGGCTTGGTGTAGAAATACCTAGAGACCAGATACCTTCCTGGCTGCTCACTGTCCATGGCTGCACCACAAGCATCTCCTGAGCTCCCTCAATCACACAGAGAATAAGCACAGGACAATAAGCACCACCATCAAGTGGAAAAGAAGGGCTCAGGACAGCACAAGGCAACTCTTTGTTCCTTCAAAGACCAGCTCCATGCTTTGGCCCCACAGAAAGAGCCAGGCTTCAGCCACAGGTTACTAGAGCAAAAAAACCTGGCTGCTTCACAATCAAGGCTGAGCTCCAATAGAGACAGTTGCACCTATCACTGCATTTATTGATTGCCAAGATGTTGATAAACCATTGATTTTTTTTTTCCTGCAAATGTCACCTGGAAGGAGTTTTATACTTCTCTCTACAGGGAGCAAGCAACAGCAAGAGCCTCACAAACACACAGAAAGCAAACTATCATCTGCTGGGGCAGATAACTGTTGGTAGCAAGCGGTCCAGTAATAGAAATAAGTTGCTTCTACTGGGATTTGGGAGTCTATCATGGTGGGAGATGGGAAAAGCATTTACTCAGCGCTTTGGCTCAGATATCAGCATGTAACTTTGGCACCTTATCAAAGAAACACAACATCTACAGGCCCTTGGCTTGAGCCAGACACTGAGCAATAACTGATACACCTGATGAGAGATGTTAATCAGCTTTCAGCACATGCCTGTGATAGATCACAGGCCAGGAGAATAAAGGCTGTTGAGGCCGTGGGAGGTGGATAACAAACCAGAGACACAAATTGTGCAGGTGAGGAAGCAGACCCACACAAACCGTGTTCTGACAACAAGGAGCTCTTGAGGAAAAAAAAAAGCCAGCAGGCATTTAGAGAGAGGACAAACAAACTGCAAGTCACCAGGTTCTAAGACTACCTGAAAATTGATGCTATAGATCACACTAGAAACCAGAGGACTGTTTAGAGGACAATGTATCGCTCTAACTTGAGAAAATTTTAAGTGGCATTCACAAGAGACAGCAAAGCACGCAGGGCACAAGTGCACTGGAAACCAGACCTCACCGTCTCTGGTGGCCCCAGAGATGCTCGAGTGCTTCAGAGCTTTGCTAGGAGAGTTCTCAAAGGAATTACCAACCTATGGTGTGATCTCGGCATTTCCCTCTGAACATCAGCCCCGTGTGTGCTGTGCCACCGTGCACCGACGTAGCTACTGCTGGGGTCTACAGAGGGAGACCTTCTTCCTACATCAGGTTCAGGAAGCTCTCACAAGGTTGTCACGGGAATTGCGATGCAGTCCAGTACGATGGACCACAGCCTTCCATCTGCTTCCACTCAGCACGGTAAACATCGGGGCTGAAGGACAGATAAACCTCCCCAGTCCTAACGTATTTAATTCTGCTCTCACTTAAGCATCTCCCTACAGCAGCCAAAAACCTTCTCCAACACATACAGTATGAAAGGTGCTTCAAAATCTGTTGCCCACAGCTTAGAAGGATGTAGTGTAGCCCTGTGCTGAACCTCTTCCCATGCTTCCCAGAGCGCAGAGCTTCCCAAAATGCATGGCTTCCTCAGTAACACCAACAAAGGGCAGTCCCTGTCCTCCTCTGCCTGAATAAAAGGATTTCTAGCATTTAGACACATTCTCTTAAACAAGAGTCTCCATTCATAAATGCATTTTGGCTGGTATGTCAAATGTGTACTCATCACTACAATAATTAATTGCAAACATGTAACAGGTTTGGAATAGCTGACTCAGGAAGTTGTGACCATATTCAGCCAAAAACACTTGCTCCTATTGATTTTTTCCTAAAAACAATTCAAGCTTCTTTTTCTGCATTCTGTATGGCAGCTGAAACACAAGTTAAAGTCTCCAGGAAAGCTACTCTGTGCTAATAGGCATCAGTTCTGCCAAAAAAGATACCAGCCACATTTTCAGAGATATGAGCAGTACGCTGATGGGGTTAGTATCGTCATCAAAGATCAGATACGAGATTAGTGTCATTATCAAAATCAGCCTACCAATGCTTTCTCCTCCACTTATCTTAAAATTCTTTAGTCTATCAGAGGATGTTGACCTTTATAGCAAAAAATGTCGAGCAGCCTATTTATTAGAAAGCTTCAAATTAGATGACCTAGAAGGAGAAAGCTTTTCCAGAAGCAATTCCCACCCCCATCAGCAGGGAGGTGGTCCACGCGCTGCAAAATGCCCGAGCAGGTTAAAGCCCACGTTTCAGGAAGCCAGCTTCAGGCTGGCGCAAAATAAGTCTGCTTGATTGAAGGAGATGTACTAATCGATCGGGCACTGCAGTCATGAG
>NW_010168144.1:3192-32020 GCF_000695765.1 Mesitornis unicolor | reverse complement strand
GCTGAGGACTGAGAGATCCATCCATCATCACAGCTGGCTACACCAGGCAGGAGCAATGCGTGCAGCAGAGCTTTAAAACCTCAGCCTTTTTTAACAACGCTGTCCCTTGAAAAGAGAGGAGGCTTGTGATTGAGTTGCTCACAACGGAGGAAACCTCAGAAGCACCACGATGTGTTGAGGACGGGATTGTGGGGCTGGGAAATGCACTTTCCTGCAGAAAATGTGCTTTCCTGGCCTGCACCCTGTGTGACAGCCACAGTGCTTCTCCTGCTTGGGGACTCTGTGAGAGAAACCACAATGGATGTGGAACTCTGGACTGGGATGTGGATGTGCACTTTCACCTCAAGCACAGTTCTTTCCCAAAGCTTTCCACATCCATTGCTGGGGACAGGCTTTAGCCATTTCTAGCTCTGACAAGATTTTGCGATAGTGAAAAATGAACCCGTTGGAAAGAGAAGACCAAGACACACAAACCATGACTACGGCTCGAGCTCTGGCAGGTGAGCAGTGTGAAAAACCCCACGCATGCTCCCAGCCCTTGGACACGAGGTCTGCCAGCGTCCAGCTCTGCAGCTTGGTAGGCATCTGAGCAGGATTTGCATCCTCAATTGCAGCATCCCTCATCCATTTCTAGCTATCCTGGGGTCTTCACAACTTATCCACGCTAATGTACAGCTGGGGTCACTTGAGGTCTTGCCACCAATGCTACACACCATGGGCTGCTCCTTCACAGCCTTTCTGACCGATATTTTCACTAGAGGGATCCATCATTGAACTCAGCTCCAATGTCCTGCCCAGCTCATGCAAAACTCCCACTGGAGTCAGAAGGAACATAAAATAAAACCAGCTGCTCTTTACTGTCACAGCCTAAGTGCATTAATGTCTTTTTATCTACATGGGGGAAGTGCGGCTGACCCTGTTACCATGAAATTTGTGTTAATAAAATCTCTCTCTGCTGAAGTGACAAGGGAAACATACACTTCAATTGGCATGTTTTATCTGAATTGAAATTTGAGTGCAAGTCTCATGTTTCATAAAAACCTCTGTTGATAAGTCTCATCTGCAACTCTCCACCGAGACCAGCTTTTGGTCTGATTATTCCTGAAGAAAACACTTAGTAAGCAGCTATATAAGGCAGCCCCCAGCTTTGGCTTACAATCAAGAAGTCATCTTTGAAACACTTATTTCAGCCAGCTTTGGTTATTTTCACTGCAAAATTAAAAGCAAAAATTGTCCAGAGACAAAGCATTACAGAGAGCATTTGGGAAATAAGAGCCAGAACAGGTCTTGAGTCTTGGCCAGAAACTGGCTAGTTTAGATTTAGGTAAGAGTCCTTGGAGCTGAGAGGCAGTAAACTGAAGCTAGACCTGAGGAAATTAAAAGAGCTTTTACAGCCTTCATTTCAATGAGTGTGGGCGAAGGAGGACAGGAGCTATGGGCTGTAACTGAGCACAGGTGTCCAACAGCTCCACAGGAGGAAGAAATGCTATTGCAATAGGTGGGAAAGAGGAGGAGAACCAGGTGCATAGCTGAGCAACGAACACACCTGGCTGGATCCCTGGATGCGGCAAAGGAAAGCTAGCAAGTATTTTCGGCTAGCTACAGAAGCCAGCAGTGGGAAGAACGTCTCTGAGGCATCAAAGGTTGGCTCACCACAGGCCTGAGACGTGCAGAAAGGCAGCAATGTGGAGGGGATGCAAAGGGCTGCTGAAGACAGCCAGGGTAGCAGCCCCTCTAATTATGCCATTGAAATTGAGCTCTATTCCCCTGCCGTCTGAACACACACCCAGATAAATGCACGCGCCCGTGTCTGGTAATGTGCTGGGAAGCTGGGGGTTATACAGACATTGTGGCTCTACCCTACCTGCCACCTTCTAGGTAAGCCTGAATGGCCAAGTGAAGTCCTCAAGCCATTTAGAAATTCTTCCGGAGGTATTTCACTGGAGCCTTGATGGCCTAAGGCCCAAGGTAAGATGTGGTCTTAGCATCTGTGAGCCCAATGAGCTCCCCAGCTATATCTGCTGGCCCAACCTTTTCCTTTCTCTACCTACAAACTGACTTCATCCTGCTTAGATTTTCCTCCGTGCTCTTGAAATGATGTTCCTAGGGTGTTTTCTTCAGTTTGACACTACTTCTGCTTCTTGCCTATGCATAATTTAATCTGATTTAAATTGATATAAACCATTTCAACAGAAGCTCCTTTTCTAAGCAAGCTGCTATTAAGAGTCACTGTATCTGTCCATAACAAATGAAAAGAAATTATGAATGTGCTTCATCAGTCAAGGCAGAAAAAGTGACACCATCACCAAGAGACAGTAAATAAGCAAAACATCCACAGAGTATTCCAAAAGTAAATCAAGTTACGGAAACAATTAAAGGAAATAGAGAATTTGTCTGCAATTACTACGCACATTGCTTCTCCCATCCGTACAGCCAGTTATGCAATACCAAGAACTGACTTGCATTTTTGGAGTTTCAACATTTCATCTGTAACAGCAGATTTTTTTTCCAACTGGGAGCACAGGTGTAGATCTTCCTCTCCTCTTCCCCATTCAGTCAGCTCTACTGAGGGGGAAATATGCTGCAACTTGAACATTAGCAAACCCCAACTGAAATAATCCATTTGCCGTTTTCTTGGTGCATTTTTCCAAAGTTCAAGTTGTAGCAGGTGAACTCCGCTCTCCTCAGTCTATATTAAAGCAATGACAATAACGATTTCCTGGTCTATGCTATTCCAGCCCAACGCACAAAGCATAGTAGTGCTCCCTCAGTATTGGAAAAGGCTAAAATATCGACTGGCACTGTCTAATTGATCGCGGAAGGCAAGTCATTATAGACTGGGGAAGAAGGTGGTGATGCGCGTAAATTTTACAATTAATCTAATTAATAATCCTCAATTAATGTATCGCTCTCTCTCGATAGGTAAAAAGGAGAGGTGTGACCACTGCAGATCAGGCGACAGCCCAGCAGCTCCGCCAACCTCAGGGTGATGGCTCACGCTCCTGAATCCAAACCCCTTCTGTGGGGGCTGACTTCCCCTCAGAGATATTCCCTGACAAGAAATGCACTTCCAGCCCTGCTAGGGGGGCTATAATAGTAAAATAAATACACATTTTTTTCCTCAATGCAGAGTTTTTGAGGGCTCATTAGACCTCTCAAGGAAGTCCTAGGAGGTTCTAGATGGAGAGTCCTCACCTAGTCCAGACTGCAGGGAGGGTCTGTCTCCCCACAACACCCAGTGAGACCCCAGACCCTTGCTCCTGGAGCAGCCTGGGATTTTGAAGAGCAAGAATAAACTGAGTGTCTTTCACTGCAGCCAGGATGAAAACAATGATTTGCACAAGTCAGAAACTGCCTCACCCCAGATTCAGGTAAGACTTTCCTGAGCATCACAGCCCAGGCTGCAGCTCCTCTTCCTCGCTCCCACCCTCCTCTTCCCTACCTTGCTGCAACCTCAAGTCTCTTGTGTGGTCACCTTGGTTGAAGTCCCAAGGGGGTACCACAGAGGTTCACATTGCTGCCTCGTTATTCTAATCTCCTCATTAGGCACTTCACATTTAGTCCAGCTGAGGACAGAGCAGGAGAGGCAGAGCAGCCTTTCTCATCATTAAGTTCATCATCACCCTGGGGCAGGAGGGGGATAGATTATCTTCTGAAGATGCTGCTGTGTAAAGAGACCATCTAAAAGGCAGAAGCAGCAAAAAGTGATGAAAAATTATGAGGACTGGAGCAAATGATGCAGCGTGCTTGTCGGACACAGCTTTGCCTGGAGCTTCTCTATCAGAGGTTTCTTCCTACTAAAAGAAAAGTGCAAATCAGAGTGGGGAAGCATATATTGATGCTGTTCTGCAAGAGCAGGGGAGACATGTTATGTATTTTCCTCTCAAAAGTCAGACAAAAGGCCAGCAATTCCTGAACTCTGCAGAAACACACACACGAAAAAAAAAAAGAAGACATTTGATCCAAGGATTGTGGTGCTCCAGTCTGAAACAGGACAAACTTCAGCTCATCTGAAAGTCCCACACAGCAACTGGAGCTTTTAATTTAAAATGAATATTTTAAATACCTGATATTTTCCGCTTGTTTTGTTCTAATCAACTGAGAAAATTAATTTTTTTAAAATAATTCCTGGAAAAAAGCAGGTTTTCAGTGAAAAGCTTCTGAAATGAAAAAGTCTTGAGACTCAAGTCAAAACAACATTCTTCAATTTGGGTTTGCCCCAGGTGCTTTTTTTTTCTTGTGTTTAAGCTAGAAATCAAGAATTACAGAAATTGCTATGCCCATGTAACCAACACCATGGTGGGAAATTTCCAACCAGCTCTGGACCCAAACAGAGAGCAGATCCTGCACACAGCATTCGATTTGAAGAATCAAATGAATTTTCCTATGAGTTATCAGGAAGCAGTAATGAAACATCCTCTTCTGGAATAAAAAAATGATCCTGCTATCTTAAAACAAAAATCCCAACATTAAAAGGGTTCATTAATGCAGGCAAGATTTGCCCTGCCAGACAGTGCCCTACCAGTGTAGAGTGTTGTCTCTGGAAGTGCTTAATTCCATATGCTTCAGAGGACAGGAGAGGGGGAAAAAATAATTAAAAGTCTCTTAATGCATCTGGCCAATTAAATAAAGCTGTAAATGGTGAGGAAATAATTCCTTCCTGACCCCTGCAGCAATCAGCTGCTGACCTGAAGCATGAGAATTGATTAGCCTTATCTTACCATAGCATGTATAACTACAAATGTTATTATTGGCCATAAAATCAGCCGGCCCTTTATGGAACCCATCAGTGGCATTTGGCTCTGTGACCTCCCAAACCATGAATTTTGTTAGCCAGGAGAAATGCCCCAATGGTGGGAAAAGCCCTGCTTTGCTTCCCTGGGAAAGCAGGGCTGGAAGGAGATGGTTTCCAGTGTTGGGCAGCACTGCCCCAGCCCAGCCCTCAATAAATGTGGTGATGTGCGGGGTAATGCACTCCCAAGAGTCAGGCAAGACTTGCAGCTCAGAGCTGCTTCCTCACCAAGAAATGCCTGCTGACGCAGGCACTCACTTAGGAAATCTGGACAAACCACAGCACTCGGTGGCTGTGGTACCCAAAGAGTGTGGAGGGTATCTCAACAGAGGTACTGAAGATGCAGCCCAAATCTGCAGCCTCTGAGGAGTCTCTGCCCACTTCAACCTCTTAAGACCACGAGGGCACCGATATCTCCTGTGTCCCAGAAAAACCTAGAGGGCACAGGCAGTTGGAAAAGGATCGCTCCATGTTTTCATGTGATGGAAATGGAATTTGTTATGGGCAGGACACAGCAGGCCCCACCACACTTCAAGAATTACTATAGCCATGGAGGAGTGAGAAGCAGGGCATACTAAGAGTGCTACCAAATCTAATGGTGCTCAGAGGACAAAATTACAGCTGCTCTGCATTGAGAAGGGAGCTTGAAAGAGGAATATCAGCCCTCGACATACCAGGGTACCCACAAAGCTCAGCCTTTAAACCCCAACAACATGAGATGAAGCTGAAAAAATAGCGAAATGGTCTAAACAGAAGCAACCCACCCTGATTGGGGCACAGCATTAGAGATGGTCTTCAAGGGAGCGGTCAGAGATCACCTGGAAGGATGCTGAGGGAGATGATCCACAGCCTCTGCCTGCGCTTCCCGATGCCAGTGTTACACCAACCCCTCAAGCAGCAGAGCCCAGCGCTGCCCCTGGGCCTCTCTAAAGTCACTTGGATACCGAGCTTCTGTTCAGGGAAGCACATTCACATTCATAACCTCAAAATAAAACATTTAAAAATAAAAAAAAAAGAAACAGAGGCAAGAGAAGAAAAAGGAGAGCCAGAAGGGGAAGGGGGACAAAAGGGACTGGGCTGCTGCACACTTCAGCTCCAGACCTGCTTGAACTCAGCTCGCCTGGAAACTCATTTCTTTTGATGAGAGCCCCAATTAGCATGGGGCTGGATGGCAACCCAGGCAGTGGGGAGCTGGTCTCTATGGAAAGCTGGGGAGGGGGGAAGACTTCATTCACCTGCACGGCTGGCAAAAGCTTGACATGCTTAAATCTTTCCAATAGCTGCCTGTGTTTGTGTTTAACGTTGCCACATGAGTGGAGCTGGGAAAGGTGGCGAGTATCTTGATTTGAGACGATGTGAATATGCAGCATCCCTGCAGGCTTCTGCACCAGCTTTTCCCTCCTTGGCTCACATTGTTCAGGTCCTGCTCAAAGGCACACGCCACAAAGTGCCATGAATCTGCAACTGAAGGCACAAGCCCCATGTTCTTATGTGATTCCTCCAAGGACCTCTCTGTGATGGCCATGGGTGCAGCATGCATGAAGGCCAGACAAGCTGAGTCCTATCCTCCAGAGCCTCGCTTTTCCCATTCACTTAAATGAAGAGAAGGAGGAGCAGAAGCAGGATTTGCCATCTATTTTGACTATCAGAAGTGACAAAATGACCTGTATGTGCTGGTTGCATCTCTTCTGCCTAGTACCAAGTCTCGCCAGCTTCAGGGCAGGGACATGTCCCATCAGGGTCACATCTTATGGGCAGATGGGGACTCTGCAATCCGAGTGGCAGGTGCCAGGAACAGAGAAGCCAGAAGGAAGTGGAATAAAGAGAGCAAAGAGATGGCAGTGAAGAGAAAGGAAGCAAAATAGAGAGGTGAGCAGGGACAAGCCCATGAGGCGGAGAGGGCGAGCCAACTCCATTAGAGGAACGTTTCGCCAGCTGCTCCCTGCCTTCACCCTCAGCTTTGCAGGAGCTTTGCAGCTAAGTCCAACAACAAATACACACTGTGCCAAGGAGATTATAGACGTTTAAACAAGCGGGCTTGTTCAAACGCCTGAACAGAGCAACAAAGGGGATCCCTGAGGGCTGAGCAGGGCATGTCAGCTCCTGGATGCTGGTGGTTGCTCAGCCTGCAATGGGTGAGCTATGGCAGGGCAGCCCGGACCAAGGCCGCTCTCCTCTCTCACCTACAGATGCCAGGACAAGGGCGATGGTGCCGAATGCAGTATCTGATTAAATCTTTTTAATCACCTCCACAAGGTCTGGATTTCAGCTGGTTTTAACCACACATGGCTGCACTTGTGAAAGGTTTAACTTATTGGTCACTCTGTTTGGGGTGAAAAGGAATGTAATTTTGGTTCACGCACATATGCCCAGATGTGTACTTTACAGATACCTTTCACAGCCTAAAAGAGATCCTTAAAAAGAGCAGTACACTCTCATCTAGAAAACCAGAGGATTCAGTAATGAGGTGGTGCTGAAAAGCCCCTGAACAAGTCAAGAAAACAAATGAGATGCTATGGTCGGAGCTAAATATCATAAATAACCTTAACTCTGTCCTCCCTTTTCAAGCAAAAAAATCAAAACACAAGACAAGCCTACAAGTACACCAAGATGTACGGGAAGCATGCAGGCTTTGAAAAGCAGCACATAGGTAACAGTACCATTGAACAAAATATAATGAATCTCCCTTATTAAATCTCTGCCTGCCAAACCCATTGTACAAAACACATGGCCAGGCCTTCTTATTCAGTCTCCTCTTAGTTTAAATACATCATCCAAGCCAAGGCAAGGCTCCAGGACATACAGTTCAAATAAATTCAAGTGTTTCTGGAGTTTCCTAACCAAGCAGCTTTTGGGATTCCAAGTTACAAATCAAGTTAGGAATGTTTCCCAGAGATTAAATAAAACCCTCTACTAGACTACTTAATAATATGCACCTTAAAAGAAAATAAATAAACAAACAAATTAAAGGAAGAAGGAAAAAAATAAAAGAACTGGTGCTGCATAGGTAGGTAAAACTGGATTGGATGAGAAAGTTCAATTATGGTTTATTTAAATTATGGTTATTATTTAAAGTTCTATTTATGTTTCTATGCCTCTTCATCCTCACTGATGCTATGTGAATGCAGCTTGAATGTCACATAGCATGACTAGCACCTATCACACATGGTACCTTCGCTTACATCCTCCTGTCCCACCCTGTCCTTGCCACCTCTCCCCCAACAGAGGGGGACAACTGTACAATGTAGTGTTTCCTTTCAGTGGGATTCTGATTTATGGGGTTATTCTTTTACTTTCTATTCTTCTAAACCAATGCTTGACTTAAAAAGGGGCAAGGTATCACACTCATGTTAGAGGAAAAGCCAAAATATCACTCTATTTCTGAACATTTAATGTTTGTGCGATGCCACCTTGAGTTATTTTCTTCTTGTTCTTTCAGTAAATACCATAAAGGGAATAAAAACATCTGAGGCTGAACAAAAGGGCTCCAGAATAACAAGTAACAACCTGCTGCTTAGTAGAGTTGGGTAAGCCCTTGAGAAAATCCAACAGTCACTTGACTTAATGCTGGAATCCACTAGACCGCTTTCTTTGATCTGCTTGTGTGTTTTCAAGCAGGAAGGTGTAAGGACAAACACAAGCAAGCACTCGCAGGCATCATTTAATGGTTCTGTGAATCCTCTTCTAGTGCCCTTTGTAGAGGACATGAGGTATTGACCCAGCTCAGGCTCTTGCTGGTGGCTCAAATCTGCTCAGACCACACCACGGCAGGTTTTATGCCAGGTCAACTCCTTTTCCTCTCCCAACATAAACCCTGCGTCATGAGATCTTGATAGTTCAGCAGAGGTGAAACAGCATGCCAGTGCCTGAGCTGAATCAAACACACACGACAGGGTTAACCAGATGTTCCCAGATCCTGAAACCACACCTCCTACAAACAAATTCTCATGAGCCTTTACCCCTTGCACTTTGCTGAACTTCCAATGGGTAAAGAATAAATGGCCCATGACCTCACCAGCCCACCTGAACTAAATAATCTGAGCATTTTTAGGAAACTCCTCAGAGCAGACCCAGTATGGTTTGCAGCTTGATCCCTCACATCTCCCATTGTGAAGACCACCAAAGCTATGCCAGGTCCTTCTGGGTGCCACCTGGGCATCCTGCCACTGCATCCAAATACTTTGGTTCCACCTCTCTAAAGTGAAGCTACCATGTGGCCAGCATACAGACACCTGTATTTTTTTTTCTTTAAAACTAGTTGATTCCAAGGAGGACGCACTTTTTAATTTCCTTTAGCATCAGAAATAATGTTAGCCACCATGAATGAAATGAAAGACACCTCCCAAAAAAGCATTTTCAAATGTCTCCTAAATAGCAAATGACATTCAAATCAGATGCAGCCAGAATTGTAATTGGAAGCTGCAGTGAGTTCTCGTTCAGGATTCATAATAATTGCCATTTTGCTGAAAAGGTTTGTGTAATAAAAGCCTTTGCAAATAAGGGCCAGCTTCTCCACAACATGAAGCTAATTCTGGTCACTCCACCAACACAAAGCGACTCAAAACTCTCTTTAGTAGCCAGGTGAACTACACGGATAGTGTCACCGCATGGCTATGGTGGCACAAAGCAGAATGATTACAGCAGGGAAAGGATCACAGAAGGACAACAAGGTCCGGAACAGCTTCTTCACAACAAACAGCCCAATGGGTTGGGATGCTTCAGCCTAGAAAAAAGGTAGGGGAGGGGGATTTAACAGAGGTCTACAAAATCTTGAGTCCCCTGAAGGGATGACTTGTTAACTCATCTTGTCCAACCCAAGAACTGGCAGCACGAGAGGAAAGGAATCAAACAGGTCCACAGCAAACAAGAGGAGATGGCTCACCATATGACAGGCAGCAGGTGCTTGTAAGAAGATGAGGGAGTGGAAAGTTTGGTGTTCAAAGCTGGCCAAGTACTTAGAAGGGTGATCCAGGAAGGATTATTAGACAGGTGAGTCTTATCAGACACAGAAAATATCCTGAGCTGAAAGTAACGAGAGCCCAAGAGAGTACTCAAGGAAAGTATGTAACTTTGTGCTTGTGTCTTCTTACTGTTCTCTAGGAAAGCAATTGCAGTCAGTGGGTTTCTGCAGAGGGTTTTTTAGCAACTGCCATTGCTGGTTCCTCCCTGCAGTGCCAGGTGCCAGCCTGACCAAGCTAACCCTCGCCGCTCTCCTGGGGAAGGAGAGCACTGTGCAGAAGGAAAAAAAGTGCAGAGAAACCGACGGATGTCAGGGGACAAGAAATGGAAAAAAGGGAAATAGAGTGAGACCACACAGATGTATATGGTTGTATAGGTTGCTCTTACGACTCTAATCCAGGTCTGGCTGACTTCAATGAGATGGAGGAGAGTATCAGGAGAGGGCTGAGCTTCTGTAGTTGGGCTGTGGTAGCTGTGGTGGTGTTAGGAGAAGAGGAAGGTGAAGTTTACAGGGAAAGGTAACATCTTCAAGTAAGGCACCTGCTGAGGTGGGGAAAACAGTCAACCTTCTGGATACACAAATATCCTACATCAAGCCTGTGAAGAAATCTCAAGTGGTCTCTGTGTCTCCCAAAAGCTAACCAATTTCACCCTCACCCAAGTATATCACACTTGAACTAAGAAAGATGCTACCTTGCCCTCCAAATCTTGATTCCCTGAGTCTCAGTAAGACAGATGATACCCAAAGAAGAATCAATAACCAGGTTGTGAGTAAGGAAAGATGAACCACATAGCAAATGGATACTGAAAAGGGCAAGTTTTAGGCAGGACTAATGATTACAAGGGGGAGTTTGGAGAGGAGCAGAGGAAGTGATGCTGTATAGCTCTTCAGGCTTTCAGGAAGGGGACATTTTGGAGGGAGAGCCGTGTCCAGAGGACCCAAGGCAGTTAGGAGTCCAGATACCGGTGAAAATGCACTGGCACTACCAGAGTCCTCCTGTTTCAGTGTTACGGGGTTTAGAAGCAGGAGGGATAGATCCAGAAGGAGATGGCACCTTACAGAAACACGGACGTTTCACATACCTAAAGGCTTATGCTGGTAGCAGACAGCTCAAAAAGTGATGGAAAAAACCCAAATCCACTCATCTCAAAGTCCTTGTCTAGCTCTCCTATAACATCAAACTCTTATTTTCTTTAGTTATCATTTCCTTCCAGTCCACAACCCTCTGCCCAGGCTGTCATCACACAAAGAAACCTATGTCTTTGGTCTTGCATCTCTATCAGGGTGCGGGGGGGAGACAAAAAATACACCTTTTCCAACAGCAGCTGCACGGCTTGCACTAAACACAGGGTGCTTGGCGCAATGTTACCTTATTAAAAGAATAAGGCTAATTCTGTAATTCACACCCAGGCTGCAAATGTGAAAGAGTCTGCAATAATCTCTAATGAAATATTACATTGTTTAAAGAGTTCCCAGTGAAATTCACCCTTAATTGATTTTTGATCTGTGAAGAAAAAAACACGGAGAGGGAGAGAAGATATTAGTCATACTCCTGTTTCATGACTCCCGCGAGCACTTTCCTTCCTTTGTTTTCTTTGTCCCCAGAGAATCAACACAACACTGAAGAAAGCAGCCTGGAAGATATGACAAAACTAATAAATAACACTCAAATGGGAATCCTGAACAGCGCATCCTACTAAATCATCCTGCAAAAGGTGAAGTAGTCTCCTAGGACAACTCAGAAATCAGAGAACATGGGTTAGATAGCACCGTCCCAGACAAGCACCATGGGCTGAGGTCTTCTCCGCCCCCAGGAGCCTCCCCAGCAGGACCCAGACCAACTGTATGTGTGTGGCGGCATGTTTCATCTCACACTCAGGATACTGCAGGGGAGCTCATGCCAGAAATGAACGACAGACAGCACCGGCCAAAAATATTGACTGCAGAACGCTGACAGAAAGTTCATTACAGCATTAGCGTCCAGATCAGGCTGTGCAAGGGCACGAGCAGGCACCAAAGCCAAGGAAGCAGGTCGGTATTAACTCCCAAGTTAATTCGCTGAAAAGCTCTTTCAAAAACCAGCAGCAAACCCTCATAAAGCAAATGACCAAAGAGTAAAATACAGCTAGAATAGAGAAAATGCATCTTTAAACATCACTGGAGACCAGAAATCTGCTGAAAGAAATGACTGTAAAACATTAGCCACTTGAGAAGATTTTAACTAACATTTACAGCAGCCAGAGCACCCATTAAAAAAAAAAAAGCCACAACAAAACACCCCACAGTAACAAACCCAAAGAAAATGGTGTGCAAAGGTTTTCTTAAGAGCTGCTGTATGGAGCCATGTTACAGATCTGCCAGCCAACCAGGTTCGGTAGCACCTTCCATGGCAAATGAGTTGTGATGGGTGCGATAGCAGGTTTAAATCTGGGAGGCTGCTAAGTGAAGTGGAAGTCCCTGGACACACTGAATGTCTTCAACAGCAAAGCCTTTGGTAAAAACAGAATATTTATTAAAGAATTAAGGGGAGAAGAATCCTCCAGAATGATGGAAAAAACAAGTACTGTCAAGTTAGTGAAAGAATGACGACCCAACTCACTGGTGGTGGAGTGTGAGGTGGTTTTTCCCCCTCTAAGTATGGTTGGGGCAGGCGGAATCTACACGGTCCCAAGCAGACTTAAAACACCTTCAAAAATAAAGTTGTCTGGAAAACATGAAGCATTAACAGGAAGTATTAGCAAAGCAAGTAGCAAGTGTGAGATCCATCACCTAACAGGGAACTGGTAAAACATGACCAGGAGCCTGGCTACAACTCTGCTGCATAGAGCACCATGAGCTGGGATGGTCACAAAGAGATCAAAGTTGTGGGACAATTCACTGGCTATTTTTCCCATCTGCTGTCACAGCTATTTCCCAGACCAGCATCCGTTTCTTCTCCAAGTCCTCTATTCTGTGCCCGAGGGAATATGTCTCTCTCTGCTCTTTCCCAGTCTCTACTTGGCATAACACATCCTGGCATCAAGCAAAACCAGCCCTGGCACCATGAGGTCTGTGTACATCCACTAAGACACTGAGCAACTTGGATTTCCACTGGTATTGCTTTAGATCTAGAGGTTTCCATCTCTTTAGATTAGCTCTAAAGCTTTCTCCCTACGCACCTAAACTCCAAGCATGTTTTCTCTGAGTCACCACCTCACGCTGTCCCTGTGTTTGCCTGCTACCTTTCAGCCCACTGACTCCATTCAGGTTT
The DNA here is from genome assembly GCF_000695765.1 of Mesitornis unicolor. NCBI lineage: Eukaryota > Metazoa > Chordata > Aves > Mesitornithiformes > Mesitornithidae > Mesitornis > Mesitornis unicolor. The sequence continues at coordinate 19,018 of NW_010168144.1, read as the reverse complement.
GGCAGAGATCCACAAAGCAAGGTGAAAGCTTGGTGAAGTTGCAAAATAAGAGAGGAAAAGACCTGTGCCACACCCAGGCAGCCAGAGCCCTCAGAGAGGAGCTCATGTACCCCCGACCCGAACACAAACTACCTTCCAGGCAGCACTGTAAGTATCCAGGCAGGGCAAAGCCAAGATCCTCTCAACACTGTCATACCAGAGCTTTTAATATTGGTGTCTACTAGTTTAATTAATCTTTTTATTTATTAATTATATTGAATTTTATTTTTTTCATGGGTGATTTAAAAAGTACCCAAACTTCAGTGTTATTGAGGATGGTGCATGAATTTAAATGCTTCAGCAAATTCTGTGTGTAGTTATACTAGCTAATCTCAGATCCAGTCAAGCTCCAACACTAAAGTATGTTTTACCTAGCTAACAACTCACTGTGTGCCACTGCCACATGGTAACCATCCACATGCTTACTTCCAGTCAACAATAAATGTGACATAAGTTGATTAAAAGGACATACCTCACAATTGCCATGCCCAGATCAGTTGCTGCTCAGGAACTTCTTCATGTGTCTGACCCTGGGACAACAGATAATGCATTTCCTTCAGTTTTGTATCATTCATGTAGAAATTAAAATATGGCTGTCCAAAACCATGCAACGTTTTCTTGAAACTGCAAAGAGTCACTGTATGTGAAGTATACGTATTTCTTCTGCCTCAGTTTCTCGGGTATAATTCATGCAAAGTTAATTTTTTAAACATTCAATGTCATCAAAACCATTTCACACCCTATACAGCCCTTTGCCTTCTAGACAAAAATAAGGAAAGAACAAGCTCCATGTAACAGGCGTCACCGCTATCCCTGGAAGATGACAGGCATCAAGACGGCCCATGCAGAAAGGACCTTCAGCAAGCTCTTTTGGAGCAAGTCACATCTGCAGATCTTCAAAAGCACCTTTTATGTCCAGTGCCTGCCCAATCTCCCAGGCACAGAAGCTGATGCACAAGGACATGCAGCGATCTGAGCAAGGTCACGGAGCCCGGTGGCAAGGACACAACTGGGAGCTGGGTCTCCCAGGTCTCAAGCCACTGCTCCATCCACTCTACCTGGAGGTGGAGGCACTTGTTTTGTAGTTAAAGGTACAATTTAGTGTACTACTTACCTGACTCCTATGAATATAATGGTCTACGCTCTCAATTTGATTTTGCTGCCTTGAAAGCCTGCTCCTTGCTGATTCACATTCATCTGTCTACTTTTCCTTGTTCCTTGTACACTGTCATTTTTCTAACTGCAACATATTCAACTGCATCATCCCAGGCATTTTATTTGTGCGGTTCTGCTCTAACGGCTAGCTTAGCTATTTCAAATTACGCCTTGCTTTCAGTTTTGCTTGAGTGTAAAAATGTCCTGCAAAAATGAACTACCCTCTGATGAAGGCTTTCAGACTTCCCATTTGAGGAACAGCATGCAGCTTCTCTTTTTTTGGGAGCAACGGGAGAAGGATCAATCCAGCTTTTGTTTTACAGATTGCTACAGTAGATAGCTTCCCGTCGGGAGTGTTACAGTACTATATTATGCTTATATAAAGGGTAATGACTGGGAACTTGGAGAACTCTACCCTTAGGAAGTGCCTGACGAGCGAGAACAGCAGGTGAGGAGGAAGAAGAAAGACTAAATGTCTTTCTGTCCTGACTTTCTCTTCTTTTATGTTTGGAGACTGAACTCGGTGGCAGAAGCGAGTCAGCTCCTGCAGGTACATGAAAGCAGAAAGGTGTGAGTGTGGCAAGAAAGAAAACCCAAACAAAAAAGGGGAACCTGCAGGTAGGGCAATGGCCCCAGACCCTGGCCCTGAGCGGGTGGCCTCGGACGGGGTTGTGTTCAGCAATAGGACACTCCTTAGCTCAATGGGGAAAAATTGGGAAATTACAGGAGAGGCTGGATAAAGGAGAAAAAGCGACAGCAAGAAACGCTGCTGAGGGGCAGTGGGGAAAGGCTGCTTTGTGATGCAAGAGCCTCTGGTCATGTCAGCAGCAAGCTGAGAAAAAAATACTCAAAACCGTGGGTAGGATCCACAAAACCAGTTTTGACCCACATAAACCTCAAATGCAAAAGGTGTCATCTCTGCCCTTGTAGACCCGGTGCTAAATGTGCTTTCACGCTGCTAAACAGCATAACGAGCCCACCACAGGGGAAAAAAAAACTCAAAAGAGGTACCCATGGCTTCGTGTGTAGTAGGCACAAAAGATGCAAAAGCCCAAATAGGAAACCCAGAAAATGCCACTAAAACACACGATGTCCAGCTTTTGGGTGGCCTTTCAGAACAACTAAAATAAACACAATCAAGTAAAAAGCAGTAGGAAATTCTCTGAATGGAGACTTGTATGAAAGTAAACAAGAAAACCCCTATCCATTCACACTAAACACTTCAAGTATTACTAAAAGCAACATAATAAAAGGGCAAGAAGCCGCTCAGACAATGCAGTATTGCAGACATTTGCTTAGAAGATGGACCAGAACAGCCCAAAGATACAGTTTGCATCCCTTTCCAGGCTGAACTTTGTGAAACCAGCAGTTCACAAAGAAACAGGAAAAGAGAAAGTGAAGCATAACATTGGTGAACATTGCTGGAGAGCAAAGACTTCCCCAATGTTTTGTGAGGAAGAAGACAAAGATATAACAAAATACAGCCAAATTCAAATGACTCCACCAGTCACAATCGCACAAAGACAATACCAGTCATAAGCTGAATGTCGAGGGAAACTACAAAGACTGAAATACTAAGCGGTACAGTCAGTGCAGAAGCTGCTACATGACCCTAAAATACAACTTCATCCACGAAGCTGCGATGCCAAGGCTGCAGGAAATGGATATACAGCAGACACATGTGCAACAAGGAACTGAAAGAGGGACTGACCTCCACAATCCACATCAGCTCTGCAAGAGAAAACATCAAATGGTACCTCAAGGAGTGGGATGGCTCTCAAACACACTATGGCCAGAACTGAGTGAGAGGAGACCGATACAGTGATACACAATAGCTATATATACTGGGAACACGCTGTGTTAAAAGAAAACCATTATGAGAGCAATAGACATTGCTGATTCAGACACATCCCCATCACAGGATAAGGCACAAGGCAAAGGAGCCCAGCAAAAAAATAAAATATTTGCAAGCCACTAAGCAAATTCACCCCAGGTCAGAGAGCTCACATCCAAATATGAGTGACTGAGGAAATACTAATTCCTTTGGCAAAAGCAGTCAGCAAACTCTAGCTCTGTAAGCAGAACACACACAAACCACACACGTTGGAGCTGGGGAAGCAGCAGCCTTACCGTGATCTTGACACTGGCTGTCAGAGGCGTGGGGACAGGAATGCTCCCTGGGATCCAGCCTGCAGGGGAAGATCTCCAGCGTCACCAGCCAGGCGCACAAACAACACTCCAAGTGGTCAGGGATCCTCTCTGATGCTCCCACACCACTACATTTGAACTCCCCACACGTAGTTTCTGATCTGGCATCCAGGGACTAACTCCTCTCTGACTGCTGGGAGAGCTAAAACCTAGATGAAAGAGATGGAAGATCATACACCAGCGATTTCCCATCGTCAGGTCACAGCCCCATCCCACAAAGTGTGAGCAGCACAGCTGGCATCCAAAGATGTTAGAGAGACTCAGAGATTATTAAGACTTGTGAACGATCTAATAAAACATCCTCCTAGTCCTGCTGTCCCCCAAAGGCAATGCCTGGACAAACACACTTTACAGCTGCGTTAAGACAACACAGTTGCTGTATAAAACAAGCAGCTTTTTCAGAAATGCCATGGTGTGAACGAAGGTGAAATCAAACCACGGGATGGCAGGGAACGGGGGCCCAGACATCTCTCATAGAAAAGTAACACCTAATACCTGGTCATAATAATCCCTCGAACAAGGCTGTTTTGCTGTAGAACCTGCATACAAAAAGAGATGCAATATATATTCGAAGTCAGTAAGGCTTCATGAAGGAAATCTCAAACCACTGCTGAGCGAGTTTTTTAAAGCACAAAACATCAAAAGTTTGCAGCACAAAACATCTCCCATTGCCCCCACTGAATATGAAATATTGGTGTTTTGCTTTGCACTGCTGAAAGAAGGGTTGTCTTCAGGGATCCTTCTCTCCCAGAGCATTGTCCCAGCATCACCTGGGGTGCTGAGAACATCACCTGAAAGTAAATTCAGAAAACTGCCTAAAGACATGAAAAGCATCAAAACAAGCTAGCCACTTCACCAACTTCAGAGCCAGGCTTGGATAGCCTTCAGGAGCTACACGAGACCAAGCTTTCCTCTGCAGGCGCTCCCATCCATCGTCCCACCAGACACCAGACCCAGTGCCACGCTGCCTCCTCCACCACCAGGCTCCAGAGAAATGTGAACACAGAGCTTGGAGCTGGTAACACAGGCCCAGCACCGGGGCTGTGACACAGAGGCGCTTTTTGGATTAGGTCAGGGCCTTTCTGGAGTAGCTAGAAAGCCAGAGTTGCCATAAAGCTACAGCAGGTAGTGCCAGAGACCACTGATCTTCCTCCTACAGTGTTCCTGAGAGTTCCTTTTCTGCAGGTTAAGCTGAATGGCAGCAGGGATGGCAGAGGTCTGGCAAGCATCAAACACATGTAGAAATACTGATCAGAAAGCAGAGACATATGTGAAATACACGAGAGACCTTGTAGTAAAGGAGGAAGGAGCCTGGCATCAAGAACAACACCTTACCATTAACCTCTCCTCTTCAGCCTTCTGGAGTTCTGTCCTGTAGGGCTGCAGGAGGCACCACAGAAATGGAGCCAAGCCGTTTGCCAGCAGGTTAATCCCAAACCCCTCATTCAGACAGCAGACTCCAGTTTGTTCGCTGTGCTTTTTTTCCCTTTACCTAGGAAAGGAAACAGAGTCAGATCGTTAGCACCAGGCCTCAGTAACAGCAAGAGGAGAATCAGCAATTCAAACAGCTGTGAATAGTTGAAGAAAAGCTGCACAAAAGGAACAGGGAAGTAAGTCACTGCCAGATGGAGAAACACTTCTGCTTGGGCGATGCTAGCTGTCTAAATCCAGCACCTCTTGCTCCCCTGTGACTCCTGCAAGCAGTGTGGAGAAGAGTAACAAGAGATAAATACAACACACGGGTGAATATCGGCGTTACTGGAACAACCAACCTAAGAGTCACAGAATCACAGAACGTTAGGGATTGGAAGGGACCTCAAAAGATCATCCAGTCCAATCCCCCTGCCGGAGCAGGAACACCTAGATGAGGTTGCACAGGAAGGCATCCAGGCGGGTTTTGAATGTCTCCAGAGAAGGAGACTCCACAACCTCTCTGGGCAGCCTGTTCCAGTGCTCTGTTACCCTCACTGAGAAGAAGTTTCTTCTCAAATTTAAGTGGAACCTCCTGTGTTCCAGTTTGTGTCCGTTGTTGAGTCCCAGCATTACAGTCTGCCTGATCCTGGGGAAAACAACCTTTTACCTCAGGACCATGGGAAGCAAGCTTAGATTGACCAATACACAAATCCCCACACCTGAAATACCCCCAAACTACCAGTATATTCTCCTCTGCGAACCCCAGACAAAAGCAGTGAGTAGAGAAAGATGAAATACAGGTGGTGAGACCTGAGCAGTGGGAAGGGGGAAAGGAGAACAGGTTGACGTGTCTCCCACAGATGTCAGCAGAGGCTCTCACCCTCATCACAGCTGACAGGTCCCAGATGCGGCGGTTTCCTGCCACCACAGGAAAGATGCTCCTGCCCTGACATGACACCACCCGCAAGAGAGATGCTCCTGCTGCATTCTCAGGCAAACGCAACAGTTACTGGGAAGCGTTGCTGTGGTTGGGGTGAGAGAGCACCAAACACCCCAGGCTGCATGGCCACGCCTCACCTGGGACGATGTGACTGACCTCCATCAGAGCTGCAAAGGCAGCAGGGCTGTGACACATGGGCATTACACCTCCCCTGTGAGACATTCTCCCCCATGCAGAAGACAAAACCATGAGGACATGGGGGTTTTTGCCAGTGGTCACCCTGCCATGAGCCTGGGAGCGGCAGGAACTGGGAGAGTCTCCATGCAGGGAGCTGCAGTTACACACGGGGAGAAAGAAATCCCATGACCACACTCCCTGGACACAGATGTTACCTGTTCAGCACCAAAATTCAACATTTCAGATGCTGGGTTTTCCTCTGGAATCATTATTCTCAGTCGGAGGACGCTGATGGTGTGCACAGCAGCCGGAGCCGAGCAAAAGCAGCCCAAAAGGGGCTGCCTGCACAGGCTGGAGCGGTTATTGATTTGCTACCTGATCTTGGCTAAGTCACTTAACCTTGGCTGCCTCATCTGTATATTGGGAATTATGGGACTTGCAGAGTGCCACAAATTCATCAGAGGGAACTACTTAAAAGCCCTATTATGATTTAATGGGATTTCCCACTCTGAAATTACTCCTGTGAGGACTGAAGCAGCTGGACTGGGATATCCATAACTCTGACTCCTACTGTAAGTGCAGAGCTGCTTTTTTTTATGCTTTTCACCCCTAAAAGCAGCCATGTAAATCTTATAGCTTAGGAACACACAGAGTAAGCATGCCCAGGTTCAAAGCTCTTTACAAAAACTAATTTAAATTATTTTGGCCTCGCCACTCATCCATGCTAACAAGCTACTCTCTTTGCCTGCTTCATGCGATTTCAAACTTACGGAGTTTCACACCACAAGCTGCTGTGATATGTGGGTTCTTGTGGCATGAAGTCTACTCAAATTAAGCTGCAAACTGTCATGTAATGGCTCCTTGGAAGAAGTGTAAATCCAGAGGATCACCTTAAAAGCTCGAGTCAGTAACAATGTCCTGATTCTCTCAGAAAGGCCAGGTCCAAGGTCCAACTTCACCTGTGGTGCAAGTAAGCATGATCCCATCATCCACAGCAAGGTTTCCATCACTCCATACCCACTGCAGACCCTACTCTGGCTCCGAGCTGTGTTAGGTGCTACTGCCTGACGTAACGCAGGCACTGAAATTCCCCAAGAACAACCAAGGCATCAATTTGCAAAGCAACCCAAGACACCTTGAGGATGAAGCAGGCCACATGGTGAGAAGCCGAAAACAAAGGGCTTCTCTATGGTGGATGCTTTCCCAGGGAAGCCAAGATTAAAAAAAATACAGTATCTGCGTCTTCATACAAATAGCGCTTTACAAGCACACTCACAGACCGACACACGCAGCTGTAGCACTTCAAGACCACAGGACTATAAAGAGCTTTCCTAAGCTAACATGCTCCTCCATAGGGAACTTCCCAGACTGAGGAATACCTACTCCTGTCCTGTCATAACCCCTAGCTTCATCCTCACCCTTCCCCTCATCACCCACACAGTCCCTCGGTATCTATTCTCTTCTATTTTATTTGGATTTCCTTTAAGCAGAGTAATTAATCTTCCCCACAGATGCAGAGCTCTGACAGCTGGGGTCCTGACACCTCCAGTGCCAGCGAAGGACATTCTCATACTCTCCTCTTCTCTCCTCTCTCTCCTTTCTCATTTTAAAGAAACCCTTCATCCCTCAGCAGCCACAGGGTTTTGATTAGAAGGTCATGTGAACAGGAGACAAGAGGGCTGTGGGGGAGGAAGGCACGGGAAGAGGATGCAACTCCCATAAGGAGCTCCCAAAGTCCCACTGAATAGGTCAGCGTGCTTTTGAGTCATCTGCACTGCTCCCCGACACACAAAAATGTACTCAGTCCAGTGCAGAGATACTTGATAAAGAGTCTAATGAAGTGGTAAGAGTGCTATAAGGAAAGAATAGTCCTCTCTCATCCTGACATCCCATGATGCTCCATCTAGTTGCTATGGAAACTTAAAAAGAAGGGGGTTTTGTTGTCTTGAAGGGCCTTCTCCCTTCCCAGTAACCTTGACCTTTTCCAGGTTTGTGTGTTTGTGTGTATACGTCTCTGTATTTATAAAAAAAAAAAGAGATAAGGAATCCCATTTCTTCTTATCTGGTCATGGCTCGTTGGCTGGCACTGATGCACTTGGGGGGCTGTCAGCTTGTCTCAGTGTGTAGATTTAGAGAGGATAAGAGCAAGAAAATACAGAAGGGAGCAGTTAATTAAGGTTGATATTGCAAAGGACATTGTTTGCTGAATAATGAATTCCATATGCTTCAGAAACACAAGTGCAATTAAAGGTGTGAGGAGGGCAGGAGAGGAGCGATGGGTCATATATTACCATACAAAATGGTCCCATTGGCCCTCCAAAGCTAGGGGTTCAAAAAAATAAAAGCCACCGTGTATTACAACCAGAGATTATTTCTCATAAACAAGGCAGAGGTGTTACTGCCAGTCCTCACAGGTGAAGAAGGGTTACCAGTAGTTGACAGCCATTAGAGAGTGATGCAAGAGTCATTTAGACAGGTTGAGAGTAGTTTGCTTTACGTGGTACCCAAAGCAAGATGAATATGGAGTTAAGAAGACAGGCTAATGCAGAATAATGCTGTATACAAGAAGTCCGTGTTCATTCCCTGCCTGTTTTCTGAAAAAGCTACATAATTTCCATTTTTGACCAACGCTACAGTCAAACTAAGAGAGATGCTCAGAGATGGGGTGGACACCAGGAGCCCACCATTTGCATCCACCATTGTCCCTCACAGTACCTGGTCCCCATCTACATCCCACAGAGACCCCCTCCCCATCTCCTTCCCAAGGGAGAGGGGGAACCTGGTACTGGAGTTTGTGCCTTCAGCTTGGGTCCTCTCCTTGCTCAGAGATTACTCAGATCCTGCTGCTTGCTCTTCACTTCAGGACATAAGCTTCTGTGTCTCATTGTGTCATGGGACAGACAAGCAAGTGAGGAAAGATGATAGAAAGCCATATTATTTTGTGTGATAAAAGCAACAAAGCTTAGACAACTTTGATATCAAGAGTGCTATGAAGACATGAACTGTCTCCTGCCATAACTGCTATAAGACAAAACCAGCCAGTGGCCTCTGTGTGAGAACGCAGCCTCCTCTAGGAGCAAGCTCCAGATTTGGATGGACCGTTGCACAACCCCATCTTTAACAAATGAGGATAATTCATGTCAGATAAGATTATCAGAATTTGACACTACTTTGCACCTGGCTTGCTCAAGCTGTAGACTAATGAGAATCTGATGTCTAGGATATCTTTGAACTCCTCTCAATGACCAGAAAGAGAAGCATCCCAGGGTCAGATTTCTAAGTTCTTTAGGGATTTAGCCTCTCTCCTTAAGGAGATTGTGGATAAGCTTTATGGTCACCACTAACCCTGTGTCTCTGCACCCCTTAAATTAACATAGCACTGACCCGAGTGAGATAAGAAATTAATATAAATGAACTCCCTGAGAGGTAACCTTGGCAGCTGCCGGTTCTCCAGCCTCCACGCCTGGGTGAGCTTTTTCAGATTCTGACTGACTTGAAGCAACTCTGCTGCACTCGCTGGTCCTGACAGCTTGCCACATCACCACTCCGAGTGAGAAGAGTATACAGAAAAAAAATCATTAAAAATTTATTGGAAAATATTTCTCTTTTAGCTGAGAGTGGTGTTGATACGATCACCTTTTCATTTTCTGCAAGACTATGTGTGCGTGCGTGTGTATCTCTCCCCACAACCCATTTCTCAAACTTACGATCTGAACAGTCGCCTGGGCTTGTTTGTCCATTCCCAGCCTGCCAAACCATTTTCAATAATAAGATCCATCTCCTCCTGCTCAAGGCTGCATTATCTTCATATCCTTGGAGATCAGATGTCTGTTCTCCCTTTTATCACTTGTGCTGCACGTGTTTTGATTGTAAACACTGTGATAACAGTCTTGTTAGCCCCTCACAAGTGAAATAATAAAGGATAGATAACATTTCTAGCCATGATACTTACACTGTCATCCTACACTGAGATAACAAGGAGCAGACAGCCCGTGAGACTGTCTTACTCCGATAAGGATCTTGTCACCACAGATACAAAAGAGATAAACTTTCTAAAATAATATCCTTGTTCATGTCACTTTGCTCAGGTTGGATAACAGACAGTGCAATTCCTTCTCCCTCCCACCCACCAAGCACATTTACGGTTCCTACTATCCCCGTCACCAGTGAAACAAGTTCTTGACATGTTACAAGTCAGGAATTTGCATTTCTCGCCCAGATGAGAGCAGCCAAAATCCCAGTCAGCACCAGGGTGGTCCATGGCAGGAGCAGGATGGCACTCAGCAAAGGGAGCCCAGCAGCGGGGGCCAACGTTCAGAGCCTGCCTTTACTCATGGCAACTACAAGAGATGCTTGACATTTCTGCGTTGAAGCGTTTCTTCAATGAAAAATGGCTTTGCAATCAAAACGAACACATCTGCAGAAAAATCTCCAGTTGGGCTTCAAGTTGAAAGGCTTACAAACTGGAAGCTGAGTGTTTCTCTAACAGAGCAAATGAAAACACAATAAAATTATAACAGTTATATAAGGAATACACCTAGCAATTCAAAACTACTGTAACTCCCGGTAGTTGCTTTTTTTGTTTGGTTGGGTTTTAAGAAAGTACTTTTAAATACTTAATAAAGCATACAAAAAAATACAAAATAAATGTTTCTAAATTCACAATTTCTCTAAAAAAACCCAAGGTGAAGTGCCTGTAGGTAGTCTACTGTATTTGCCTGTCTCACTGCAAATAGCAACAGCCAAAGCAGGTGACATTTCAGTGGTGACTGGTCTGTATGGTCTCCCCATCGAAGAAAATATAAGAATTTATTCTCCTCAGGGTAAGTATTGACCCTGGTTTTGCTTCACTGAATATTTACCTCTTAGGTCAATAAATCATCATGTTCATCTCAATAGGAGTCAGTATCTGCTTATTATTATATTAACCTTTACAAAGCAGATAACAGTTGTTTTTCCCCTATAATAAGATATTACACAAATTGGATAACTAAGAAAGATTTCTTTGTGACAGTACTTTTTCCACTACTGACATTTTTGCTCAATTTGAGACATATGAAACAGCATACATTCAACACACCACATGGAGCTGCCTTTCTTCTGCAGCCGGCTTTCAGAGAGTACATCAAGGGCCCTGGGTCGAGTCCTGGGACACCTGGAAGCTACACACACATTGTGCCCACCTTCTGCCCAACGTGTTAAAATCCCAGCATCATTTGGTTCTCGCATGTGGACAAGCTTTCGTCCTGGCCAGGTGTTAGCACGAGGCTTTACAAAAGCACACACTGCAGAAGACGTGGAGACCCAGCCAAAATTTTGGGAAGGAAACAGATTCTCTGGAGTTTGTGAGGAAGGATGGCTAGGCAGAAGGGCAGATGGAAAGCATGAAGATGAAGGCAGAAGGAAAGAAGCCTGACACACAGGAAAAAAGTGAATCTTCCTTCTGGAGAGCACAGGCCACGTGCTGAACCTGAGCCCTCCCTTCTCCAACACGCAGGAACTGCGGGGACAAAGCCACAGAGATACCTGGCGAGGCAGCACTCCCTCCTCTCCTGTCACCAGTCTTTGCAGATTAAAGACAGGATGGCACCTCTTCAAAAGTGCAGAAGACAGACTTGACATCCTGGCAAATTCAGCCCTTCAATAAAAATAAACGACTTCCAAGGCTGCGTGTGAGATATGGCTACGCATATGGCTGGCACATTTTCCTACATATTGCCTCAACTGCCATTATACCTCACTGCTTTGTTAAGCAAATCAAGATACAGCTCCTTAGCTATTAAAGTTACAATATAAAATACAATTCTCCTTTATATCTTAAGCTCAAAAGCTCCTTTAAATATGATATATACTTCACTGAAATCTAGATCTTAACTGTGCTTCTTGGACATGAAAATGCTGCCTGCAGATGCCATCCAGACTTCCTATATAGAGGAAACCAAGTACTGTCCATACGTTTGACTTATGTTTCCTTAGAATAATATAGAAAATAGAATAGAAGAGGAAAAAATAGAGTATGTTTCATTAACCTGGTACTCTGAGCATACCTGCCCAGTGAGAGGTAGTTGGCCTTGGGTAGCTGCTGGGAGTGAGAGAGGATAGAGCCGAAGGGGAAAGTTTGAGCATTATGAATAAGGCTGAATGAGAGTTATTGGGACAGAGGGCAGAGCAGGGAAGGAATAACACGAAGTAATACCCATAATCAGTATAAAACACCACTGGAGTCTGCTGATAGACTCTGGATCCCAACACGGCCCCAAGCATCCCTCTGTTTATAAACACTCACTTTCAAAAGCTTCTGAGCTGCTGAACAAACCCAAGCTCCAGTCATGATAGGTGATAAACAGGAAACAAGCCAGAGTAAACACTGCAGCGGGAACAAGGCCTGGGAGAGCAACCACAGAGCCCCAGCAGACAGACACCATGGCAGACACAAGGACAGCATGCTGTCCTGCCTGGTGTGAATGCCCACGGCCAAGCAAAGGAAGAGGAGCTCCACCAGGTTTTCCAGCAGCGTGGAGAACCAAGATGGGTTTTCAGCAATATAGGAAGCCCCTTGAAATCTTCTCAGCTTTTCCAAAGGGGCTTGTCACCTTCAAAATACAACAGAATTGCAATGCCAGGCACTTGGGACAAATGGTTGGTACCCACCACAAAATCCAGGTTAATCCAGGCAGCCGCTGAAGCCCCATCAGCAAACAGCAGCTCCAGAGAAAAGCCAGCCAAGAACTAACTGTTCCTCCTCTCCCACGCTAGGAAAAAGCCTGGCTTTGGAGTCATCCCACTTCACCCAAGGTACTCAACTCCTTCATCTGGGAAAACTCTTCCAGAGCAAAGCGTGTACAATTCCCTTCTCCAGGGAAAGGATGGGCTATGGCCAAGCTGAGAACAACTTGTGCATCATCCAAGGAGTAGGTGCTCCGAAATCCCAGGCTGAGCAGCTCAGAGCCTGAAGGACACCCATGCTCAAGGGCATGTTTCATCCTGATGGTTCTTCAGGGCAGAGGTGAGGATGAGGATCCCAAGCCTGCATCCCAGGGACAGGAGGCTTCCTTGCACAATGGGTAGGCAGTGGGAGAGCAGAGCAGGCTCTGTGGCACAAACACCGCATGGGATGATGGCCTTACATCCAGACCAAAAACTTTTGGCTTTTTTTGTCTTGTTTTTCATGAAGGTCTTCCTGCTGTGCTCTGAAAAGGGCAGAAACAATAACCTTTGCAATTAGCACTTGGCAGAACAAGCTCCTGTCTGCAATAAATTAACGGAACCAATTAGGGAGGAGGGAAAAATAATCAGATGCTATAAGGTAAATCCCGGCTCTGCCAGCGTATGAGCAGAGGTCGTTCTGGAGCACGGTCACTCTGGGACATCCTGTTGGGTCCAAGGAGGGAGAGGCAAAGGCTTCCTCCCAGTGCCCAAACCTCATCCCAGTCAAGGGAGGGCAGGAAAGTCAAAGTATGCTTCTTTCTGAAGCCTGTCATACAAAATTTATTGCCTTGCTCTCACCTCGTTCATGGCAACCACACCCCAACGGGGCTTGTCAAGGCACAGGGTGTCACAGATCAGTTCCCTCAAGAAATGAAGCTTTCAGTCGGGATGTGATGGGTGGATAGCACCATGTTATAACCATTTCCTTCAGCTCTGTTTGTTCAAAGGCCTTCAGTTGCTCCACATCACATCTTGCGTCCATAGGGTCCCCACCCACTACTGTGCCTGGACAGCCCTTTCCCTGTGATTGGGACATTTTTGGAGCAGCGGTGCATACCCCATCCAACCTCAACTGCTGCTTACAGCCAGAGAGGAGCAGACTTCCCTGACCAAGACCTGGAGCTGTAGCCAGTGCCACTTACTGAGACTAGAGAGACCACCAGGACGTGGACACATGCCATAAAAGCTTCCTGAGGTTGAGCTATCCTCAGCAGGTTACGCGAGAGCAAAGATGGCCTGAAATAATAACACTGGTTTTTAAGCCCTTACACATTCAACGTCCTCTGTCCCTCCATCCAACTAAAGCAGAAAAGTGTATTTCAGCTTTAGAAAGGTATTTGATCCAGCATCCCATGAAAGATCACTCTGATGCTCCATTCAAATTGGCTCGGACATGAGAGATGCCGTGTGTTTCAGAAAGTGAGTGAGGAACCATAAACCTGGCAAAATGATAAAGAGCAGCTTGTCAAGATGGGGAGATGTGCCTGGTGGGTTCGGCAGAGATCACTGTTAGACCCATCTTCCCTCACCTCTTCATTAACGAGCTGGAAAAGAAGTAAAGAGCAAATAGAATTGGCAGACCAGGCTATATTAGGAGGTGTTGCCACCACGAGGGAAGGACAGGAACATAAAACTTATTAGAGACAGGTTAGAAATCAGGGTAGAAAATAAAGAACCGCAGAGAAAAATGTCTGTCCAGACAGATTTACAGAGGGGATCAAAGCCATTCAAGCAAGCAGAAATTCTGCTCTGCAAAGGGGTTTGGTATTTCAAATTTGTAGGTGCTGTTAAACAAAACCTGAAACTGTCCCCAGAAGAAAGTGACTGCCCATGGTTCCAATTTTTAACTATTTGCTGGGGTTTTTTTCTGCCTGAAAAGGAAACTCTCAAAAAGTCAGAATCTCATGAACACTGTAAACAATCAAGACCTGAACACCTGCCCCCACAGATATCCCCACAGTCACCCATGGGAGCCCAGTCCCATCCCTCAGTATCCAAAATCCCTGGGGATGCGTGGCCGGTCAGATTTCATAGCCTCAGAGTACATCCAACTTTCTTCCCCAGGCTTTGTTTTTTTTTTCCTTTATTGCAAATTATATAAACATTCAATTCCCAGAAACGGCACTGTAAGAAAATACTTAAATTCTCATAAGAGCCCCTAGCATCCCTCTCCAGTCAGCAGCACGAGAAGCTCAAAGGAGCCAAGCAATGTATTCATGCACCCACGAAAAAAATTTCACAAATTCTTAAGTAGACACTAAGCATGCAAAAAAGCACTGCAGGAGCAGGGCAATGAGCAGCTGATGGGGAGCACTGCTTTTAAAGCTATGCTTAAACCATAACACAGTGAGGTACATTGGTAGTTCACTTGGGTATCTTCTGCAATTCATCTGGATGGGGACACAACAGAAAGAACAAGATTTAAAAAAGACAGATGCACACACAAACAGCCAACGGGAGTAGGAGGGGTGAAGAGATACACAGCTCTGATATTTTAGTGTGTGTATATACATATATATATATATTCATTTTCTTTTAAGTATACACACACTATTAGATGGATATGGAGATGCTCAGAAATCTTTGAAGACCACATGATGAGCTCTCAGTGTGAAAGATCACTCTACCCAGAAATTGTTCCCACTCTTCCTTGCTTTCTCTTAGTGGATTAGAGAGACAGCACACTGGACTACAAATGCATACCCAGCCAGTGCTGGCCTTCTCCCAAGCCCTAAATTGTTTATAGCCCATTCAGTCTCCACTTACAGTCTTGGATCTGCTAATCGAATAGTATCTTCTTTCAATAGTTGGACATTTTTTTCCTTTTAAACACCATCTTATCTAATCTGCACCATTTGCATTTTGTGGAGTCTATATGTGGTACAGGAACCCAGTAAATCAGATTTAATACAGCAAACAGCTCTTAACTAAAGCTCAGCATTTTTTCTCTTTAAGCATGTGCATGTATGCTCAAAGTAGGGATTTGTGAAAATTGTTTTGGATCATGTTTTCTTCTCAAGATTTAGGGGAAAATGTGATGCTAAATTGTGGCTGAGGGGGAGTTTCTGTGTTTCTGCCACCACATCATCTTCTCCACTTCCTAACCCATGGAGCGGTGATGCTGCTGCGACCTTGTCCTCACTCAGGCAGTCAACTGCCCAGGACAGGCATAGTTTGTGTGACGAC